>NC_132913.1:16384184-16687214 GCF_047675955.1 Chlorocebus sabaeus
AATTTTGGTTATTTGAAAAAATCTCGATACTGTTTTCAATAGGGGTTGTATTAATATATATTCCCACCAATAATGTATGTGTTCCCTTTTCTCCACATCTTTGCCCACTTCTGTAATTTTTTGACTTAAATAATAATAAACATGTGAACTATTTTTAATACTAGAGATGTGGCCTATTTAAAAACTTCAAAACTTACAGTATTTCCATAAAATTCACAAACGCTCAAAATTCTATGGTCTATTTTATAATACCTTTTCTTTTTTTGTGTTAAAATCAGAATTTAATATGCTAATCATATTGGTCAAATGAATTTTAAAAATTCATTATTGAAATAAGTTATAAGTTCCTACTAGGTAAAAACAAAGATGTTTCTTCATTTGGACAAATACCCTTTGAAACCGCATAAATGGAAGCACAACATATTTACCAGCCTAGAGAAAAATGTCACCACTTTTGTTCTAAGGCAACTCTGGAAAATCAGCATTGAAGATATCCACCAAACAGTCATTACCATACAGGTATGTCACAACACAAATTACCTTGTATGAAATAAAAATACAGATTAAAAAAAACAACAACAACCTATTGGGCAATGGAGCAGGTTAAAATTTTTCTCCCTGTGTTTCCCAATTTGTGTCCTATCAATGACATAGACAGCAGTCTAGCTGCCAACCAGACAGCAAGCTCAGGAAAAGCAAGATGGGCTAGGATAAAAAAATGAGAGCCAAAGGCATTGTCAGTTTGAGTGGGTTGGGAAACCTGGGGGTCAAAGGAGAGCAAGGGGCTCACAATTCTGTCAAGCAAGCAAGAACTCAGTTGGAAGAGAGGTATGGGAATGCCACTGCCTGTGATGAGTTGACACAGAAAATCAGGCTGTTACATTCCTTAGAGACAGAAGTCAATCTCAGATTAAGAATGATATAGGACCATTGAGTGTTTAATAAGTCAGAAAAAAAGGACAGATTCTGACAATTTCATATGGCTTTGAGACAAACACATGTGCAGTGACACAAGTAATTATTTCATATATAAAATGCATACCCCATGGCAATATTGATCAATTTTTCCCTATCAGCTCCCTCTCAACATCAGCTGAAGTAGAATTAATCGAAAATGATCTCAGTGTATCTTAACATCACCTCGGTTGATAAGGAAAATTTCAAAAGGACATTCAAAATCCAGAGTTTAACAATTTCATACCATGTTCAGAACCTGATGCTTAGACTTGGAAATGAAGTAATACTCTTGGGTAAGCTTAACCCCCAGAAAGGATTCCTGTAACTGCAGCAGAATTAGAATAATAAAGCTTTTCATCAACTTGCTGAAAGCCAGAGTTGTCACTAAACTATCTTCATGGGATGTAGCTTTCATTCCTTACATTGATTTGGCACCCGGACCAAACCCCTATTCATTCCACATCCACAACTGGTCTCAGTTCTCAATTTGCATGGCACTCTCCAGGCCACTGGCCACATTTGCCAGGATATTATGTTTCCTCTCCAGGACTGCTTCCCAACTCTGTCCCACGAAAGGCTTGTTTGTCAAATACAGAATTTATCCACAAAACCAAAGTCTAAATACTAAAGATTATTTACGAAAATTATTTTACTCTAATTTGACGGGTTAAAAAAAGTTTCTGATTCTTTTCTATTCATAAATCCTGCCTTTATTTCCATAAAATAAACAGTGATTTAGGAACCTCCATCAGTTTATAAAGCTCTTAAATGTGCCTCAAAAATCTACTGATTGTAGTAAGTACTGAAATAACAGTAGTCTAAGTACTATAGGCTTAACCTTCTCATTATAGTACTTAGGAAACAGATACCTGCCAGTCATCTTGACATATTCTACACTGTAATGAATCATATTAGTATTCATTTGGGATTAAGCATATGCATATTAGTAAACATAAATATTAAGTGCAGTAATACAACTAAAAACAAAATCAAAGAATGATCAGAAGAGATTATAGATAATAATGTAGACCTATTCTCCCCTACTGGAAAGCCTCAAACAAAATTGCATAGAAAAATAGTGTCAGAGTAACAAATAAACAGAAACGAAAAAGACTTTAATCTAAAAAGAGCGAAGGTAAGCAGTATATGATCAGTCAGGATGGAGATAAATAAAGTAAACATACATTGTTCCATGGACACCTGATATAAGATAAAACCTGAAGGCTTAAGGATAAGTATGGATCACCATGGATGGGTGACATGGGGCAAAAATACGGGGCATTTCTTACAAGCAAGAGATTTGCAGAATGGCTAATACATTTGAATTTACAATCCCAGATTTTTTCTAAATTAGTGCTATTCAAGAACACTGTTGCACCCTACTCTAAGGTATGTCTGTTACTCATTCTGAGACAAAATATGTGAAGTAAAAATGCATGACATCCTGCTAGGGAAAGGGGAGATATACACCCCAGCTATCTCCGGTGAGTCCTCAGTGAAGACTTTCCTGTAATTCTCTCAGAATTTTCTACTATCACAATTTATAATTATTTCAAACGCGTATTCTATAGCCCAACAAGCATTATATTTAAGAACTCATGTAAAGAATAACAGAGTGATGAAAATTCAATATTAATGAGCAGGGCTAATCATGGAGTGGATCTCCATTTTGTGATTATATAAATGAACTATTTGTATGATCCTGAAAGAGAAGTAAAATAGACTCTTTCAACTCCATATGTGATAAACCAATGTGAATAACTCATGTATTTCTCATAGTTAAATAATGACATATTAAACTCATCTGAGACAGAGCATGTATAACCAGGCTACTTTAAGAATTTATGAACAAATATACCCCCCCCAATATGTATATGTATATATATACTGATACAAGTTATGCTATAATAAAATATGTCAAGGTAATATTTAATCTATTTGTGTGTGTAAATACACAAAAACAACTATTTCATTTTAACATATTTGTGTGTGTTTCCAGTAGGTTAAATACTTCTTTCTTTTAAGTTAAAGAAAATTGGTTCTGTAATCTCATTCCAGAGATGACCATCCTAAACACAAAAATATCATCCAACATCTATTACTCTGTCTCATATGCTAAAAGAGTAACCCTCTGAGTGCCAGCATGGACTTTTCAGATGTATGCACAAAAGTTTATACTGAATTAAAGAAAATACAGATCAAAGTGGAGTGTTTTGACTATAGTGACTTAAGACCATCTCCAATGTGAATGACTAGTGTGTTCCCTTTGGCAAAGAGAAACACTGGTGCATGTCGTGTACATTGGGTTGATTCTTTCCATAACGCAGACTGCTCTGATAATCTTTGCTTAATGTAAAACTGCCTCACATCTTCAAAAGAGTCTGTAATAAAGGGTCATGACATAACAGATTCGGGCAGGGAGGTTCACTCCAGCACGTTCTCTAAAGCACTAAGGTGCTTTAGGGAAAATAAGTGTTTAGTTTAAAGGTAACATAGATGAAGATTAACCCCACAACTTGAAAATTAGCTAACTTGTGAATAAAGTACAAGTACTTGACAAAGGCATCAGAGCTTCACTGAGAAGTAATTGCAGGTTAAGGTCAGAGCTAACCCTGCATCCTGGGTCATTGCTTTGCATAATGCTGAATGCACAGTCAACTCAACAAATCCAATGGTGTTGACCTGTCTTTTGTATAAAGAACTAAACAGTCGCAGCATCAAATAGCTTTAACTAGCACTTACTTGTTTATTCAAAATATAATGAATAGGAAAACATTTCTAACACTCAAAGTATTGGCAACACATACACATGCACACACCTCTAACTTAGTTTATCTACCATTGTATTTAACTCAAATATGGACATCATTTGTTTCTTAAAGAGATTTGAAACAATATATGGACAAAACAGGTCAAATAATGATGCACTGAAGTTGTATTAATTGTTGTTGCTTCTGTCAATAAAAAAGTCTGACCATTAGCATCTTACTGCCAAATTAAATGAAAGAAAATTGGGTAAGTGTCCTCCCAGAGCCAATATTTTAAGGAGAAAAGAAAAAAAAAACAAAAACATTATTAGGAGGGGTTTTGATATCAACAATAATAAAATTCAGCAGGCAAAAGAGCCAATGTTATTAAATCCAATATATGACTTCATTGATTATGAAAGATAGATGACTACTCTCATGAGCAGAAACAGTAGAACTTGTAGGAATGGTAAGAAGTAACTAATGGCAATTTATTCAGGCCTTCCTAGGTGTTACCTATGCTAAATGACTTTTATGCTTTGTCTCATTGACTTCTTTTGTTTTATTTTGGTTTAAGCCGTATGGTTTCCTATGAGAAATGATAACTTATCATCTGGGCCACACACAGTCTCAATTTGCTAACATCTTTAAAAATATTTGACCAAAAAAAAAAAAAATCAATAAGACCACAAAAGCAACTAAGTAATCAACTCATCTTTCTGAAAAAAAAATTTGCATTTTGCAAAATAATAAATTTTGTAAAATAATAATTAAATATTTTAGCAAAACTTCATAAGGAGTAGCACAATTCAAGTTGTATTTTAATCAATAAAATATAGTATAAAAATTGTAGCAGATTTATATGATTGACCAAATGATTATGTATTGCTTTTGGCAAAATAAACAAATTACCTTAAAACATAAATGTCTTGAATATTTCTTAATTGTATTGCTTTGACTTATTTGATCTTCCTCTCTGTATCATTAGAATCTCTAATGAAGTTCGGTTTTTTGTTTGTTTGTTTGTTTTTTTAATAGAGAAGAGGTCTCACGTTGCCCAGGCTAGTGTTGAACTCCTAGCTTCAAACAATCCTCCACCTCAAAGTACATGGTATTACAGGCGTGAGCCACTGAACCTGGCCTACTTAAGATATTACAGAAATGAAGTGTTTTACATCTTTGTTACTATCATTGTGACCGAAATCTAGGAAGTATAAACTTAAGAGATGTGTGTAATTCTTCCTTGTCTCTGCCAGAGCTGATTTTTCTTGCATCTGCTTTGGCAATAATTCCTCTCCCAGGAAACATGGTTGCAGTTATTGGGTTAAATATTTTTTTTCTTTGCTGTTCTGAGCGGCAAGACCACATAGCCCAGAGGCAGACAACAAGAAAGTTAGAGTAAACAAAGAAAAGTAATAAGAAAGAAATAATAGAAATGCAAAAGAATAAAGTCTACTTTAGCAAAAGGTAACTGAATGAAATTGTTAGTTTCACATGCTGAGACTTCCCATGTTTCACTTAGCTATAGACTATTTCATAGTGTGTATGTGTACATGTGTTTTTGCATATATTCGTTTGTGTGGGTATATATATTTAAAATGTCCATATCTTAAATATGACCAATAAAAACAACTAAGGAATGAGAGACTAAAAAAAGTAAGATTGATAAAGAGCTTCATTTTCTGCCAAGGTGTTCATGTTCCCTTCAGAGATATATTTGGCCTTTTGGATAGAATGTAGGTTTTAGAAAGTAGTAATAGCTTCCTGAAACTGAGAATGTTTAACTTTTTTTAACTTGATTACAGCTTAAACCTGAGGAAAGGTGTTCAACTCAAAGGATATCTTTTTGAGATTAAGATAGTGTCATCTAAAATAAAAAATAAATGCCTCAGAGCTGAGTGCCCTTGTCATCACTACTTAATAGTTAGGGCTAGCCGAAATCCAACATCATGCCAGTTTACTTACTTTCTGATCTGAGAACTGATCTGTTGTCTACACGCAAAGCCAACTCCAGAAGAGTTTCAGAGTAAGCATGTCAGAGCCAAGCACAAGGGTCAAGTATTAGGTGTAAAAAAGAATTATGAACATTTTTATAGTTTTGTACATTTGCTCCTAAGTGTACACTTCCAGATAATTTGAAACGATGATGTTGGCACTGCTCTTAATCAAGTTTCAAGTTCAGGAAGCGATTTTCAACTCCCCAGAAAGACAGGATGTCCTGCCACTGTGGTTGCAGAGCAGCCTGCACTTCATCTCACCTGCCACCTTATCTATTTCTCCAACACCATAACAGCCTCAAGGATAGAGCTTTCCACATAGTATTCGCCCAACACCTGCTGCAGTCCCTGCAACGTAAGTGGAGATCAATACTTGCACACTGAATAATACAGACAAGGAAGACTGGTAAATAATAAAAAGCAGATTTTGAGTCTAAAGGAATGCATTGCTCAAAGTCAAGTAGCAAGAGATAAAGGAAGCTGCCATTAAACATTTCTCTTCTGCTATGAGACCTGATTTTAGCAATTACTCTTTTAATGTATGCAGTTAAGTCTCAATGATAAAGTTAATAAAATACAAAATAAAAATGGAAACATAAATTAGCCGGGAGCAGTGGCAGATGCCTGTAATCCCAGCTACTTGGGAGGCTGAGGCAAGAGAATCACTTGAACCTGGGAGGCAGAGGTTACTATGGGCCAAGATCGCGCCACTGCACTACAGCCTGGGTGACAAAGAGACCCTGTCTAAAAACAAAAACAAAACAAAACAAAAAAAAACACACACACACACAAGGAGAGATAATGTAAAGTATCCTTAGAGATGTGGATTGTGATTCTAGCTTTGATACTATTTAGCTTTAAAGCTTTTATCAAGATTATTCAATTGGCCCAAGACTTCGTTTTCATACCTTAGACAATGGGCTTAGATTAGTAGATCTTTCAGCTCCAAAATGCTATCATCCTCTATCTAATATCTGTACATCGACTAATAGATTCATTTAAGAAAACTAACTAGGACTCACTGTCTCTACTATGCACTTTTTGCCAATCTATTGTTTTATAACTAGGCAATAGTATGCTTACTGGTTTCCCTGCACCCAATTTCATTGCCTATAAGTTCATTCTCTCTACTACACTGAGTGATCTTTAACCAGGAACACAAATCTGATCTTGGCATACCCCTGAAAAAAAAAAAAAATTCCTCCAAAGGATTTCCATGAATTCCAAATTCAACTGCATTCCAAACTCTTTAGCATAGCTTTCTGCAATCTACTTCTTGCATGCCTACCATAACATACTCTGATTTTGTACTCTGCTGTAGTCTCACTGAGATTCCCTCTGTGGCATCACAGGGATATGCTCTCTTGCCTTTGAAAAGTGGTGTTCTTTAGAACAACCTTCCCATCTACTTGTGATGCAACTAACTTCTACTGTGTATTGCTCAGTGGACGCAAAACACTTAGCAGAGTGCCTTAAACACAATAGGCACTCCAATATTTGACTAAACGATTTTAAAATCACTCAAGCCAGGAGAAAGCTTTTTTTTTTTTTTTTTGGTGCAGTAAGCACCTTTTAAAAACCTGCAAGACATTACCTTGGTTTATAAATGGTTCACAATACAGGTTGCCTATTGCACTGAAGTAAAACTGAAGCTCGGAAAGCACTAATTGCCAAGACTGTTGGAGGAAAACAAATACTCTTCTGTAACTGTACACAAGTTACTCTGCAAAAAGCAAAGGCAGGCTAACTGAAGAGACAGCTGCAAAACACACAATGATATAATGTGTTTGCCGATCTGCAAAATCATTTGAAAGTTGCTGCTTCAACAGCTGGTATCTGGGAAGTGTAAGCATCGTTTGGTCTAGTTAAAATTACACAAAGCAGGAATGTTTATTATGCACACAAAAAGGAGATTCGGATGTTGAAGTTACAGCACTTTTAAAAGTCTGGAACAGTCAACGAAAGACTTGTTGACAGTTGGAAAAATCTCCAATACAGTCATATTGGTTTATTCATGTTCTGTTTCTAGTTCTATTAAGTCTTATGATAACATCTCTGAAGAATATTAAAGCCGATAGAACCCTCAGCCTGGCTGAAGTCACATCATACTCTGAGCCTAGCCTGTATCTAGATTGGACAAACAGTAGGCACATGCTTAATCTTAGCATTATTATTTAACATGGCTTAGCATTTACAGAACACTAAATAATTATACACTTACAGTACCAGACATCAATAAATAGAGGAGTAAACTGAGCTAAATGGCATAATGAAATGGTTGCCCACAACCCATCTCCTGCCAAAAATGATTCTCTAATCCCACTATGATGCCCAAATTTTCCACATTACCCATTCATTTGGTTTAATAAAAATCTTCTCAGTTGTCTTCTGTAGAACAGATATGTCAATAGCTTGACTTTGGAAGAGAAAAAAGCAAATAGACATGGTTTTATTGTCAAATAAGTATGGGGAAAATTGCTTTAAGCAAAATCAAATGTTTTTTCTACTGCAGTACTTCTTAGAGCTTTGAGGAAGGAACCTAGTCGGCAGTTTCTCACATGTACCTGGACTCTGTGAACTGAACTCTTTTCATGAAACTCTTTTTCAGAGAAAGGTAATTAATATTTGAAAGTCATATTAGAAAATGCTAATTCATGGTGCTACTGATTGTTTTAAAAACTGGTTTCCTGAGGCATCTAGTACATTATCTCACACTAACATATTTACCAAACTAATAAATCCAGGTAGCAGCCCAGTCACCTGATGAGGGAAGCACCACTTTCTTGTCCTCGTAGTCCATAAAGAAATAGGTATATGTGTATAAAACAGATTCACATACACGTATTCACATGTATATGTGTATGTAAAACATACTCCCATAAGAAATCTTCCCTGAAGTGAGAAGTTGCTCCTCCTCTTTTCAGATTCTTCTTACTCATTTTTGGTTTCAACTTTTAATTTAGATTCCAGGGATACATATGCAGGTAGTTACAAGGATAGATTGTGTGATGGTGAAGTTGGGATACAGTTGAACCCATCACCCAGGTGGTGAGCACAGGACCCAAAGTGTAGTTTTTCAATCTTTGCACCACTCCCTGCTTCCCCCTCTTCTAGTTCCCAGTGTCTACTATTCCCATCTTTATGACTCTGTGTATGCAATATTTATCTCCCTCTTAAAAGTGAGAACATGTGGTATTTGATTTTCCATTTCCGTGTTCAATTGCTTAGAATAACGGCCTCCAACTGCATCCATGTTACTGCAAAGGACATGATTTCATTCTTTTTTATGGCTGCATAATATTCTATGGTATGTATGTGCCACATTTTCTTTATCCAGTCCATCACTGATGGGCACCAATGTTGATTCCATATCTTCAGAATTATGAATAATGCTGTGATGAACATATACATGCATGTGTCTTTCTGGTAAACAAATTATTTTCCTTTGGACATATACAAAGTAATGGCATTGCTGGGTCAAATGCTAGTTCTATTTTTAGTTCTCTGAGGAATCTCCAAACTGCTTTCCACTGTGGCTGAACTAATTTACATTCCCACCAACTGAAGCTGCACTGCACACCTAAAACCATCTGATCTTCGACAAAGTCTACAGAAATAAGTAATAAAGAAAAAAAATCCCTTCTCAATAAATGGTCCTGAAATAACTGGCTAACCATACGCAGAAGAAAAAAATTAAATTATTACCTATTACCATATACAAAAGTTAACTCAAGATGAATTAAAGACTTAAATGTAAGACCTAAAACTATAAAAATTATAGAAGAAAATCTGGGAAATACCCTTTTGGACATTGGCCTTGGCAAAGAATCTATGACTAAGTCCTCAAAATCAATTGCAACAAGAATAAAAATTGGCAAGTAGGACCTAACTAAACTAAACAGCCTCTGCACAGCAAAAGAAACTATATACAAAGTAAACAGACAAGTTACAGAACAGGAGAATACACTCACTAGTCATGTATCCAACAAAAGTCTAATATCTGGAATTTATAAGAAACTTTAATCAAAAAGCAAAATGCAACCCCATTAAAAATGGGCAAAGGACATGAACAGACATTTCTCAACAGAATACATTAAAGTGGTCAACAAACAGGAAAAAATACTTAACATCACTAATCAGTGAAATGCAAATCAAAACCAAAATGAATGCCATTTCACACCAGTCAGAATGGCTGCTATTAAAGTCTTCTCACTCATGTATCACTGCTCCCCAGGGGAGGAGCTGTCACTATCTGACAGAACAGGCAGACAGACGAAACTGAGTCGCTTCCTTACTTTTATGACCTGTTTAGCCAGTTTGGGTTTTTGTTACTACTGCCAGGAACAAACCTAAAGTTTTCATCCACAGAGGCCATTTCCCTGAGCCTCAGAATCCCCATTTCTAAAATGAGGGTGGTAACATCTGCTTTAGTGGTTGTTTTGCTATTAGAGTTGGGACTAAAATGTTTTGTTAAGTGCTGGCCTTGTCAAAAGGCTCCGTAATTTTTTTTTCTGTTACTATCATAGAATTCATCACAACTGCATGCAAGGTCTGTATAATCCATGTAGTATCTATTGCTCTTGTCAGCAGCAAGAGGCTAGAGGCTTCGTCTTTTTCGTTCTTCCTGTGAATACTAAAGACGAAGTCTGACACATGGCCTGTTCTTTGTGCATATTTAGAGAATAAATTCTCTAGACAAAGGTAAATTACTTTCTTTGCTACTTGTGTTTTTATATCTCGTCTAAACTAGAAGCAGTCACTTAGCCTTTTAAAGCGGCTCCAGTTTTTGCAGAGCTGCATAGCAGAAATAGACAGAAAAAGTTTAATAGATTTTTAACTGTAGAAGACAATTTCACTGATTAGTAAAATTTGTATTTCTTCATAAGTAGCCTAAAATCAGGTCAAATCATGATAACTGAAGAAAATTCATAGAATGCGAAGCGGAGTCTCTTCTGCTTAAACTCGTCCATCGCCACAGAAATTTGTCATTTAGGTATTCATTTGATAATAAAGTTTCCCTAAGATCTTTATTCTTAACTTAGAGAATTTCCTCACAACTGAGTATGAGTTACTTTAACATAAAAATTAGGTAGACCTCTATTATTAGGTAAACCTCTCCATGTAGGGAAAGAATTTTGATTGAATAGATAGGAGAACAGGAAATTTAACCAGAAAAACCATGATGAAATATATTGGACGGTGTAAAATATTTTGTGTTTGGACAGGGAAAATGAGGCAGATCATAGAGAGGGTCAAAAAGAGACCTGAGAGGTCAAAGCTGAAATTCCAGCTTAATAGGTTTGTGTGCATGTGTCTATGTGTGTGTCTGGGTGTGTGGGTGTATATGTGGATCTTTTAATTTGTCTGAGGTAGAAATTTTTCTAGAATTTTTCTAGAAAAATTCTACCTCACTAGATGGATGAAGCTGTAAGTAGGATATGGCAGTAGCATATCACCCTTAGTTCTGATCAATTTAGCTCAGTTTAATATGACACACTCAGCATCTCCCTCTCCAATCTGTTCATACTGACATAAGGAATGGAGGCAAATTGTAGAAAAGATAAAAGAGAAGCATGTATGCCATTACCTAACATCTTCCCATCTCAGTAGCACTTTCACTTGCATAAAGCTCATCTCCAGTGGAGATGTGAGAAGTGCTAAGCATATTGAAATTATACACTGTCAACAAGTTGGGAAAAAATAAGGATGGAGAGGGAAAAACATAGTCAACATAGCCAACACTCTTCCTTGTACTTAAAACCCACACATTCTTGTAGAAAACATGATCTTGGGCACTGCAGTTGAATTCTTGTCACTTTTCAGTTGTCTTTATGCTGGTAAGCAGGTCCTACTCCCCACCTTCTACACCTTCTTTATTCATCTCTTCCTTGGTTAGTTACCATAGAGAGCTGACTGCTTTCTAAATTTGAGTTGGCCATATGTTGAAATTTCCTTTATGATTTTATTTCTATGCAAAATAAGCATTAACTCCAAAAGACATGTTTGTTGTTGTTGTTGTTGTTGTTTTGTTTTTTTCTCAACGTTTGTAAAAGGAATTTTTCCCATTAGGCAGTCAAACAAGAGAAAGACATTTTCTTCTTCCTCTGTCCTTGATGAAAACGATATTTCTAAAACCATGCCAATATGGAAGCCATGTGTGGCTATTTCAACTTAATTTAGTTAAAAATTGATGAAATCCAAAATTCAGTAATTCAGTCACACTAGCCATACTTCCAGTGCTCATTAGCCACATGTCCATATTAAACATAAATAAAATACTTACTCATCACAGAAAGTGCTATTGGACAGTGCTCTTCTAGAATTCAAAAATATCCCCATTACGTAGAGAAATATGAAAAGCAAATAAAGCTATGCAGAATCCAATTTTGGATTCTCAAAATAATGAAACACATTAAAATAATACAACTGTCTCTGATATAGACTTTCCTGGAAAAGTAGAGGCAAGTAGGTCCACTGGAAGTATTTAGACCAAAGCTATGCAATTAAAAGAGAAAATACTCAATAAGAAGTTGAATTAGATGACTTTAAAATTCCCAGGGAGTTTAATCAGTAAATTGAAAATATGTTCAATTCCCTAAAGCCATGATTTTCCAATTCTTAATTTGCAGATATTTTTCATTTTGTGACAAACTAGAGAAGATTTTATTTTATGTTTCTAGGTCATAGAACATTGCTTAACTTAAAATTCAGCAGCCTTTGTGGCTTAAAAGTTTTAATTAACTAAATAATGTAGGCTAGGTATGGGTGCTCATGTCTGTAATTCTAGCACTTTGTGAGGCTGAGGCAGGAGGATCCCTTGAGGCCAGGATTTCAAGACCAGCATGGAAAATATAGCAAGACTCCGTCTCTAAAAAAATAAATAAATAATGAAAATGCATTATGAATCTGTGGTTGAGTTCTCACACAATGTAAAATCATCTTGATAAATAGCATCTTAAGAATGCACAGATATTGATTTAACACAAAATGTAGAACCCTGCATCACGTAGTACCCTCATCCTAAGACATAAAAACACTACTTTTCAAAGAAAGACACTATATATGTGACAGGAAATGAGAGACGTCCTCATTCTATAATGCCCTAATGTTTTCCTTCTTCAAATGAGGATTTTTTTTAACTTCAACTTTTCCTGAGGAAGTAGCAATTCTGAATTTGCAAAATCATTGCTCTTGAGGACACATAAAGCCTTCACTCTCTTAGTGCTCCACTGGGGAAGGAGGGGCTGGGAACACGTGCAGAGCGGGAGGTGGAGTCATTTTTTTGAGAAAGGATTTCCACATAACTTGAGGATAACATGAGCTCTTGAAAAGAAATAGTCTACTTGACAAGAATCATTTTTGTTTCCTCTTGTTGGACTCATTTCCTCTTCCATTTATGTCTAGACACAATTAGTAGGTCCTAGTTTAAGGCTTCACCGACTGAGAAGTGATGTGAAAAATCTGACCTGTCTCTAAAGGAATCATCAAATGGTTCCATGTCATTTTATTTTATTTTATTTTATTTTATTTTATTTTATTTTAGTGTAGTGTAGTGTAATGTAGTGTAGTGTATTTTATTTTGAGACAGAGTCTCACTCTGTAGACCAGGCTTGAGTATAGTGGTATGATCTCAGCTCACTGCAACCTCTGCCACCCAGATTCCAGTGATTCTTTTGCTTCAGCCTCCCAGGTAGCTGGGATAACAGGCATGCACCACCACATTCGGCTAATTTTTGTATTTTTAGTATAGATGGGGTTTCACCATGTTGGCCAGGCTGGTCTCAAACTTCTGACCTCAGGTGATCGGCCCGCCTCAACCTCCCAAAGTGCTCGGATTACAGGTGTGAGCCACTGCACCCAGCCGGTTCTAAGTTTTTAAATCTGTGAGTTGTGTTTGACTGCGTAGACCAAAGATAGGCTTCCAGAGAAGTTTGTTTTTCTAAAAACCTTTCAGATTTTGCAATGCCTGGAGTCTCATTTATTTTCTTAATAGGATTAGGAGGATGATCCAAAGTAGGACTGGATAATTGCTATGAACTGAGGAACATGGAAGTCTCTCTTTTTTCCAAATATCCATTTCCTGTTTTCTTCCTCTCCCAAGAAATAATTAGCATGTCTGCTTCCTCTCTATGAGCATTATTTCTTTGGGATAAAATTCGGAAGTCTTCAGGAACTGCAAATATGTTAATCAAGACACTCAGTAGCACCTCAGTTTAAATTAGTATTAAAAATAAGCTCCCACTGTGTGGAATGACTCAAGTAGACAAGAATAAACAGTAATAAAATTGTGATTTATGAGAATAGATTCAGAAAGTGTCCAGAGCCTGACCTATAGTCAGCAGGGTGGTCCTAGGTAGAACACTCTGTGTCAAAATGGCAAAATGCATTGACAAGAGAAATCGACAGAGAGTTAGGTTAGCAGAGTAAACAGGTATTCTGTAACCTTCTCAAGCACTGTGCCTGCTTAGGGAAATAATAGTCTTATAAAGTCTTATTCTTCTGCATAATAAATAGTCCTTTCCACCAAAGACACCAAAGAGTAGACCAGAGTTTTCCTGAACGGAGCTTCCTTTGTTGGTACTTAATCAACCTTCATTTTTAATCTGCATATATAAAAGATTAAATGCTAGCTACTTAATGGCTTTGGTGGAAAAAAAAAAAAAACATATTAGCTGAATGTTTAATCTCACCACAGAGTTCCTTGTACATATATCTCAAAATCCAAGAATTACAGCAGAGATTGGCAGTAGTCATGGTTATTTGAAACTCTGCTTTCTACAACAAATGATGTCTCTCAATGTTTCATTCTTCAAATACAGCACTGCTCTGGATGGAAAGAATGCCCGACCGAACCATCTGTCAGAGAAGATAGAGTTCAGCTGGAAAAGACAGTTTGTTTTGCTGCACTCTTAAATTTTCTTGCTTCAAACTAGATGAAGTGTGGGGGAACAAATGCAACATCAGTTGCAACAACTGATGCACAGAAATAGTGATGGAGCCCAGGGCTGGTGTCATTTCTGTCTAAGCTAAGTTTGGAATACAGTCATTCTACTCTGCAGATATTTTATATACTTCCTGTTGGTTAAAGGTCCGAAATCCAGGAGGCTGTCCTCTGGCCTATTTTAAAACACTGTGGGTGTTATGACAATGTTTCATCTCAAAAGTTTCAAGCTTTTGATATACTATTCGACATGTGCTCCAACTCAGACCTGCAACCTGTCAATGACATCTTATGAAATCCAGATATTTTTAATCATCCTATCAAAACAGTAAAGAAAAAGCAAATCATAATACAATGACTATCTTTTTAAAAATCATCATCTCTTCAGTCTTGATACATGCTATAAACAAAAAGATAATGAATAAAAGAAAAACTAACCTAACATGTTAGTCTAATCCTAAATGAATCAAGATTTCTTCTCCAACTCTTTTGGTAAGTAGGTATGTTCTTTTAAAAAAGATAGAGCTACATTGTTCTCTGCGGACAAAAACGGGACTCCCAGGAATTTGTTACATTCAAACGAAGAACTAGTAGTTCAAATAAGGTAATGAAAAGTCCCTTAGTGTAGAAGGTTGTGGCTCAAGCCTGTAATCCCAGCACTTTGGGAGGCCGAGACGGGCGGATCACGAGGTCAGGAGATCGAGACCATCCTGGCTAACACGGTGAAACCCCGTCTCTACTAAAAACACAAAAAACTAGCCGGGCGAAGTGGCGGGCGCCTGTAGTCCCAGCTACTCGGGAGGCTGAGGCAGGAGAATGGCGTAAACCCGGGAGGCGGAGCTTGCAGTGAGCTGAGATCCGGCCACTGCACTCCAGCCCGGGCGACAGAGCAAGACTCCGTCTCAAAAAAAAAAAAAAAAAAAAGAAAAAGTCAGATGACAACTTAATAGTTATTTGAAATATATTTCATGCCCGGTGCTTAAAAGCCAATAGGCACTAAAAGAAATAACAGAATTCAGCTGACAATGGTAGTCGCTGCACTATACATAGTAGAACCTCTATACAAATATACAACAGATCCCAAGCAGAAAAAATGCATACAGAGATATGCACACAAATAAATAAAGTTACTGTAAGTGTGGCTATTTGTTATCATATTCAAAATGGGCAAACAAGATTATCAACTCAGTCGCTTATCAAGAATTTTGTTTGTTAAAAATTGAATTAAAGCTTTTCATGAAATAATTTCATAACATTTGTTAATAAAAATTATATCTGAAATTTAATAGGTCATCAATAAATGTTAGCTATTATTATTACTACTACTATTATTATCTACATTATCATGATTAGCCTCTAACACGTTTTTTATAAGGACTGCAAATGTGTGGAGATGTAAAGAGAAATAAATCTAGAAGTTAGGTTCCATTTAATGCTTCAAGGATGGCAAAGGCTTCTGATTAGAAGAAAAGGTAAGGAGAGTTTCCCATCCTTTTTCATATTAAGATCTACCTCTTGAGAGGCAATAAGGATGGTAAGCACTCATTTAGAAGAGGCTTTCCTTCATTCTATATACATTTATTAACCCCATGCCGGAGGTTGACATAGGCACTGGAAATTTAGTAATGTAAAGGAATAAGAAAAAACATCTTCTTCACTGAACTTAAGTCTGGGTGGGGTTGGTGGGCTGAGCAGAGAGAGGACACAAACAACGAAGAGCATAAATAAGTAAAAATTGACGCAATTTTAAGTAAATCCCTCTAGGGAAAGATTCACTGGAAGTAATTTGATCAAAGTGTTTAAGAAGCTGAAGGAGTAACCCATGAAGATATCTGAGAGAAGATAATTTCAGACCAGTGAAACAGCAAAGGCAAAGGCACGTCTGAACTGGAAGAGTCTGGAGGTGTATATACAGAGTGACAGAAAGTTATATTAAAGGGTAAATGTTTTTCACATGTGTGAGTACACGAGTAAACACATACATGCCAAATTCAGACAACAAACATTTTCATTGATGCCTTCACCACAACCAAAAGTGGTGCCATAAAGCTGAGTGGTATAAGTAAGAGGGTGTTTGAGATGAATCCAGGAAAGTATCAGAGTGTTACAACCTATTATAAAAGCTTTGGCTTTTACGCTGAGTGAACTGGGGAATCACTGGAGAATTTCAATCTGAGAGTTGCTCATTTAAGTCTTAGCCTAATCATTTAGGACAGGCGTATCTATTTTAATTAGTCTTCATGCAAATATATGAATCATTTCCAAGAAAGCAAGATTAAGATGATTACTAAGTTGTGATGAGAAAGTACAGTGAATGAGAGACAGGAAGAGTTTGAGAGGCAATGCTCTAAGTCAATTAGAAAATCTCAGTAAATCTTTCACAGTGGAAAGCACTGCTATTACAAATCAGAGTGATATAATAGCATTTATCATGGCCATAGGTACACTACAAATTACTGAAATTGCTCTTTGGGGAGTACTACAAAAGTTGGTAATAAGATTCTGAAAATACAGAGAAATGCTAGGTAGTTTGTCTAATTAAATTCTGAATCATACCAATTATAAATGTCATAGCATATTTATTTTCATAAGCATACTTCAAGACCCTAATATCCTGTTGCTTCATCCAAAGTGGATGCAAATTGAGCCCAATTTTACAGCCAAGATTCACAGGTATCTCAAATTCTAGCTACCCAGATAAAGTCATCTGTTAGGGTTTGTAGTAGGCTCTAAATGTGGTACAGAAAATCTGATATCAATGCTTAAAGAACTTGAAGATACACCCAATAAGATATCTTACCCTAAAACTTGAATTTGGAACCAAATTACAGTGACTAAAAATGGCTGGAGTTAATTGGCTTTTTTGATTAGACCACTTCTGATGTGAAACTCTCCTAGTAACTCCTAAAGGTAAGTTTATGAGTCCATATTCCCAACTCCACTTATTCCATTCTCCTCTTTGCCTACTCCTTTGTTTCCTCAGCCCGGACTCCTTTCCTCAATATCCCATTATTAACTTCAGCCCATGTAATGTTTACCCACTACTGGACTAAACCTTATTCATCCATTTTCAAGATGCAATTTAAGTTCCAATGTTACCAATCTCTGATAGGAAGCTCTTTTCTGATCTCCATATTTTATTCTAGTGTATGGCTATATTCAAACTTATGCTTGGTGTTATGATGCTTTTTCCTCCAAACATTTCTCCGATAAGCTTCTTCAGGACAGTCAGCTTGCATACCACACCCACACATCCGTATGCTCTGACAAAGTGAGAAGTGCAGGCTGACAGCTCCAAAAGATTCATGAATGCCTTAACAACCTCCAAGAGAACATGGTCAGAGGCCTTGCCTCATTGCACTCACAGTGGTAATAAATGTAAAAGTCCAATTTTTTTTAAAAAAAGTAGTCTCTTTCATGGTGATAGCTACCCATTAACATGAAGGGAAATGAAATTATTTTTGTTTGTTTGTTTGTTTGTTTTGAGACAGAGTCTTGCTCTGTTGCCCAGGCTGGAGTGCAGTGGCCGGATCTCAGCTCACTGCAAGCTCCGCCTCCCGGGTTTATGCCATTCTCCTGCCTCAGCCTCCCGAGTAGCTGGGACTACAGGCGCTTGCCACCTCGCCCGGCTAGTTTTTTCTATTTTTTTTTTTAGTAGAGATGGGGTTTCACCGTGTTAGCCAGGATGGTCTCGATCTCCTGACCTCGTGATCCGCCCGTCTCGGCCTCCCAAACTGCTGGGATTATAGGCTTGAGCCACTGCGCCCGGCCGGGAAATGAAATTTTTTAAATGTAGGTTCAATCTTAGGTATTATGGGTCAATGCAATTAGAACAAAATCACAAATACATTCTGAAGCAGGAAGCTTTGCAATACTAATTATTTGGAGAGTATCTAAAATAAATATAGTCTTATAGTAATAATTGTAAAATGTGCTTTCAAATTTTGAAATACAAAATATGAAATATTTCATAAAATAGAGGAGAAGAATAAGTAATCCAGTAGGTCATTGTCAACATTCTTCACCCAGTTAGGAGAAGCAGGCAGATGCAAGATTCAAACGAAGCATAGGTTACTCTGTCCTTTTAAACATTTCATGTCTGAGGGAGGAATATGCTCCAGTGATCACATACATGTAAGTTGAACTCTAATTCTTCTGCAGCAGCTGCAATTCTTCTTTTCCTAAATTTCAAATAAATTAGAAAACCACAGGGGGAAATCTGGAAAAATATTGCTTGGCTTGATGGATTGTCCACAATTGATAAATAAAATGAACATCTGGTCCCTGGGAAAAAAAGGACACTTCAATGAGATGTATTTTTCCCTCAACAACACTGAAAACACTTCAAATGGACATGAAATATTGATCCTGTGTATTCCTTTCAAGATGTGTTCTTTATCTCTGCTTCTGTTCCACTAAATACTTGGTTGTCATGACAAATCCAGTTTTTCACCAAAGTGAAAGTCATAAAATAAAAGATATACTGTGTATGGGTGCACCAGTGTTTCCAGAAGAGAAGTAAGAGAAAAATTCTAATATCCACTGAAGAGTTGCCCTGTTGCTTTGTGGAGGGAAGAGGGTCCCAAAATACAATGCCACGGCCATTCAGGGAAGGAAGCGCATAAAGCAAAACCAAGGCAGAAGCAGCTGTTAAGAATTCTGTCAAGTCACCGAACAACCTTTACCACTTCCAAATGAACAAAAAAGGTCCACAAGTTTGGTTCATTTTCTAAATTATGTTACAAAAAAAATGTAATAATAATTTCTGGCTACATATAGCCAAAAGCATCATGTTCATCGTGTTAGAACAATCACATAAACACATTAACAGAAGCAGGCTTGAGAGTGTGAATCTGCCTGCAGAAGTAAATAGCTGGACAGATTTTTGAAGCACAAGCTCAAGGTAGTACTATCAAGACAAACAGTCACACTTTTAAAAAACAAAAGAGCAAAACTGCTTATTTGTTTACCTTCCACAGTTGCAATCCCTATCGTGTATTCATCTCAATGGGTGTTGGGGTGGCAGTGAGGTATGGTTATTTTATCATGCTTAAGCAACATTTACTCCTAACACCTTTAAAAATAGACAACACTAAACTGTGAGAAGGGCAAAGATCACATGATCTTAAAAGAACTATCTTGAAAGCCACCCACATTGAATCAAAATTGGAATCCCTTTCAATGTCTCAGGAGTAGAAAATAGATTTCAAATTACAGAGCACCTCTCATCTTCTAATAACAATACTGATTCATCAATATAAGTTTGTCCAGTCAGTGATCATCACGAACGCACACTGAATGTCCAAAATAAATCCCCAGATCTGCAAAAGACACTGTCCCAACTTAAATTTCTCTGACAGGCAAAACCCAACACTAGGAAATTGACCACCACGACTTCTCTCCTATGCATAATGCATCGAAGGCTTTTCATCAAATGCTGTTTTCCCAAGGGGACCCGAGATTCTATGTCTGCTGAGATCAGTGTCTAAGAATATGAAACACAGAGTAATCTCCTGCTGGGTCCAACACACGGCATTATTATATTAAACATCGCACATAAATGTCCATTCTAGTCCTCCGCTGTGTAGATTCCACAAATGTTCACAGAACACTGTGAACTTAAAAAATTTTAGAATTAGTCAGGTACAGTTGTCTATAGATAGACTCTTAAGCCCTAAAAACAAAACCTTTGTACAAAACGCTCACGCAAGACTGGCCAAGCCCCCTCATTTGGCAATTACCAGAAATCCAACAGGTAGAAAGGTTAAAACATCTATTAGTAACTGCCCCGTCCTAGCTTTACCCTCCTTAAGCAGCCATGTCATCTTTTTGTCAGTGTAAACAAGGGCATAGCCTTAGAAATACTTACCCAAAAGCGCGGAGGCCACTGGCAACCCGTAGCCTTACTATCAAAAATCCTTAACACGGAGAAACCCCGTCTCTGCTGGAAATGCAAAATTAGCCAGGCATGGTGGCGCATGCCTGTAATCCCAGCTACTCAGGAGGCTGAGGCAGGAGAATCGCTTGAACCTGGGAGGCGGAGGTTGCAGTGAGCCGAGATCACACCGTTGCACTCCAGCCTGGGCAACAAGGGCAAACCTCCGTCTCAAAAAAAAAAAAAAAAAAAAAAAAAAAAAAAAATTCCTTAACCTAGTAACTGGCAGATGGCCCAAATGCGTTCAATCTGTAAGGGCAATGGCTTTGCTAACAGAAGAAAGTAGAAAAATAAGTTTTGGAGTAAACTTCATCGGGAGCAGATGAACAGAGCACCTGAATGAATGAGCACCTGGACAGAGCTATCCTAACTCAGAAAGCAAAAAAGTAGCATATTGACTCAAAATTCTTAAAGTATGAGGCTATTTTGTTAGAAAGAGATGATTTAACATTAACCACTGATAATTTGCTTAACCCAGCAGGTTTCCTAACAGGTGATCCAAATCTAAAGAGGCAGCACACGTGTTTAGATTTAATTAATTACCACACAAAGGTCCAACCGGACCTAGGAGAAACTCCCTTCGGGACTGGACCACACTTATTTATAGACGGTTCCTCCCAAGTGATTGAGGGAAAAAGACACGATGGCTATTCAAGAATTGATAGAGAAACTCTATCAATTAGAGTAGAAATAGAGTTAGGAAATTTGCCTAATAATTGGTCTACTCAAACGTGTGAGCTGTTTGCACTCAGCAAGCCTTAAAGTACTTACAGAACCAGGAAGGAACCATCTTACCGATTCTAAGTAAGCCTTTTGAGTGGTTCATACATTTGGAAAAATTTGCACTGAACGAGGACTTATTAATAGCAAAGACCAAGACCTGGTCCACAAGGAATTAATCATCCACGTATAAATAACCTTCATTTGCCCAAAGGAACAGCTATTGTCCATGGCCCTGGACACCAGAAAAGGCTTTCTTTAATTAAATCCCAAACTTACAGGTTTTCAACAAAAGTAAAATGTGCTAAAAGTTAACACTGTAATATGTATTATCTTAACTTCTAATCTTGTGGTCTTAGGCAGTCTAGTTCACAGACATAAAGAAAGTTTGCTTTGGAAAAGAATGGTTACCATCTTTGACATTTAAAAGGAGAATTTATGTAAAAAAGAATCTTACGTTGTAAATTCTTGTCCTAAAGTAAATTAACTGGTTATTTTTAAAAAGAGATGTTTACAACAAGTCAAAAAGTTAAGGCATGTCAAAGATTGTCTGTGAAAGTCATGAAACATGTTATAAAAGGGAATTTATGCAAGAAATGTTGTATAATTTAAAAGTAATTAGGCCTCCTGAACGTAAAACTATTGAAGAAACAGTTTATGTGCAAGGTGTGTAAGGAAAGTAAAATATATTTTTGGTAAAAGGATTATAAGGAGGCATAAGAATGTGGATTTTTACCTACATTAAAAGGTTAAATTTTGTTTTGTTTTGTTTTAAAGATTTAAGCAAGTTTTGAAACGTTAATTGTAAAGGAAATTCTGTGTGTAAATATATTGGCTAAAGTTAAACGGGTATCATCCAGATTTTCTGTGAACTGGACATTAAAATAAAAGCAAAATGAGTTTTTCTTAAAGCACTAACCTGCTCTGTAACAAAAATTATAAAGGGTTAAAAAGAGTCTATAAAAATCTTACATTATGGTCAGACATTAAAATTGGATAAATATGTCTATAAGGTTTTATAAAAATTGAGTTTAACATTAATAGCACACTAATATAAAGGTGAAATTTAGCTTGTCTGGAATAAAAATCATACAGGAAGCATTGTCAAATATAAAATGCTGTTTGATTTTCTATGGTCTAAAAACTAATAAAAATAGGGGCAAATATAATTCAGAAGGAAACTGGATATTGCTGGACCAGAGAGAAATGTTATCCAAATCCCTTATGAGGGAATCTTGTTCCAACTGCAGCAAGGGACCCACTGGGGGCCCCAAGCCATGTGTGACACAGTCCTCAGAGTTTATGGGTGCATAGAAACTTATACCCTGGCCAACAGGTTACAGACAATTGCTTAGTAAAAGATTGCCCCTTGAGGGGAGGAGTCCAGACTTAAAGCCATTGCAAAATATCTAGATTGATTACACAGAGATGCCTCCAATTAGTCGTCTAAAGCATTTATTAGTGATAGTAGACCACCATACTCATTGGGTAAAAGATATTTCCTTTTCAAGTACAACTGCTAACGATGTAGTCAAGGCATTAGCTGAAAATATTATACCCAAGTTTAGATTAATAGAAAACATTGCTTCAGATAATAGGACTCATTTCACTGCACATGCCATTAAAAAATTAGCCCAGGTCACAGTGGCTCACGCTTGTAATCCCAGCACTTTGGGAGGCCGAGGTGGGCAGATCACGAAGTCAGGAGATCAAGACCATGGTGAAACCCCATCTCTACTAAAAATACAAAAAAATCAGCCAGGTGTGGTGGCAGGCGCCTGTAGTCCCCACTACTGGGGAGGCTGAGGCAGGAAAATGGCAGGAACCTGGGAGGCAGAGTTTGCAGTGAGCCGAGATCGAGCCACTGCCCTCCAGCCTGGGCAACAGAGGGAGACTCCATCAAAAAAGAAAGAAAGAAAAGAAAGAAAGAAAAGAGAGAAAGAAAAGAAAAAGGAAGGAAGGAAGGAAGGAAGGAAGGAAGGAAGGAAGGAAGGAAGGAAGGAAGGAAGGAAGGAAGGGAGGGAGGGAGGGAGGGAGGGAGGGAGGGAGGGAAAGAAATTAGCCCAGGTACTGGATATAACATGGGAACATCACACTCCCCGGCACCCACCTTCATCAGAGAAAGTAGAAAAGCCTATTACCCTGTTGAGAGTCTGAACTGTTCCCCCAAAAAGACATAGGCCTATCCCCTTATGAGATGCTTTATGTACTGCCTTATCTACATTCTACTACTGATCTCCCAATATTTGAAACAAAAGATCAGTTTCTCAGAAATTATAAACTAGGTTTATCTTCCACTTTCTCTTCCCTCAGAACTAAAGGTCTTTTAGCACAGGTGCCACCCCTAGAGTTTCCAGTACATCAACATCAGCCTAGGGACCACGTCCTTGTCAAAAGCTGGAGAGAAGAAAAAGCTGGAGAGCTCGCCAAAAGCTGGAGAGCTCGAACTGCCCTGGGAAGGACCTTACCTAGTGCTCCTAACTACCGAAACCACAGTCCGGACAGCAGAAAAAGGATGGACCCACAGTACCCAAGTCAAGAAAGCGCCACCCCCTCCCAAGTCATGGGCCATAGTCCCAGGGGAAAACCCCTACCAAACTAAAGCTAAGAAACATTTAACTCTCTTTCATCTATTCTATTACTCCTTCTTCTTTCCCCACTCTATTGCTGATCACCTACTTCTTAAGGTAACCAAGTCAATTGTGCCTCAAACTATTACATTTGTTGCTTGCCTTGTTATACCCTGTGGAGACTAACCAAGTGAGAGGCAACTCTCCACTTCAGAAGAGTACTATCCTTCCTAGCTCTTCTCAGACTAAAATCCTGTGAACTGGGATAAGTTAGTTTGAGAAGAGTTTGATGAAGATTCCAGTATAAACTGGAAATCTTGTCCTCCTAGAGCAGAGCTCCTCTGCCGAAGTTGGTCTAATGCTCTGTAAAATACTAAAGAGCAAGGATGGACTGCCCCAACTAGTACTTGCAGTTTCTTAAAACCATATGTTCATTTTACTAAAGGAGTTAGCCCTCCCCATGGTCAGATAAATCAATGCAATCCAGTACAGATTACCATCTCTGCACCCCAGAGTTCTTCCCCTTCATTAAGCCGTTTCTATGGTATAGGAGCAGAAGTCTTAGGGAAGGACCCCACAGGATCCTTTGAAATGTGCTTCATTGCCTCCTCACCTCCTGCACCTCCTTCTCCCTCTCCTAAGTTCTCCGCTAACCAAACCTTCTCTCATTATGTACCCAAAGATAAAACCAAAGTAGTTGCTATAGAGGTTAAAAATTAAAAAACAAAAAAACAAAAAACAAAAAACAAACACTATAGCAACTGAAAGAGGATATCAGGACACAAGTGCTTGGCTGGAATGGATTAAATATTCTGTTCACACACTAAACAAAAGTGACTGTTATGTGCGACCGGCAGGCCAGAGACCCAGATTGTCCCGTTTCCACTTGGGTGGTCCTCTCACGGACTGGGCATGAGCTGTATAGTAGCTCTCTTCCAGAACCCCACAGCCTTGGGCGATGAGTCATGCAAGACTTTTTCACTGCTGTTCCCTGAGGTTAAAAGCCCTGCGGGTCAGTCCCCGAGGGCCATCCAGCCTCCAGTCCCTGATGTTAACTTCACCTGGTGCCTTTCATGGCAGGGGGAAAAGTAAGTATTCCTTGTAGACTTAACAAGGTGCAGTGAAACCAAGCCTTTTCAAGAGCTTACCCATCAGTCTGCCCTGTTTCATCCCCAAGCAGATGTGTGGTGATATTGCAGGGGACTATTGCGGGGTACTCTGCCAAGTAATTAGAGCAGCACTTGTGCTCTAGTTCAACTGATCATGCCTTTCACCCTAGGATTCTGTCAACATGACTAAAAAAAATTGTAAAAGAAGAAGTGCCTCACATGGGTCCTTTGACCCTCATGTTTACATAAATGCTATTGGAGTTCCATGAGGAGTACCAGATAAATATAAAACCCAAGATCAAATAGCTGCAGGATTTAAGTCAGTATTTTGGTGGGTGACAATTAATAAGAACATAGTTTGAATAAACGACATTTGTTACAACCAACAGTGGCTTATTAACTACACTAGAGATGCTGTTAAAGGAATAGCTGAACAATCGGGCTACTAGCCGGATGGCTTGGGAAAATAGAATAACCTTAGACATGATATTAGCAGAAAGCAGAGGAGTTTACGTCATGATTAAAACTCAATGTTGTACCTTCATCCCAAACAATACTGCCCCTGATGGAATTATAACAAAGACATTGCAAGGTCTAACTGTTCTGTCCAATGAGTTAGCCAAAAACTCAGGAGTAAATGACCCCTTCACCGAGTGGCTAGAAAAATGTTTTGGTAAATGGAAAGGAATCATAGCCTCGATTCTTACTTCTCTCGCAGCCATAGAAGGTGTACTCGTTCTCGTCAGGTGTTGTGTCATAGCATGCATCCGTGGGCTGGTGTGCAGACTCATAGAGGGAGCACTTACTAAAACCTCCCTTAATTCTCCTCCAACTTATTCAGAGAAGTTTTTTCTTTTAGTGAATCAAGCAGGAACAACTAAGCCAAGACATGTTAAGGAAATCTGAAGAGAAAGAACTGTAGAAATTCAAGATGGGGGATTGTTAATTATAGTGAACCCCAAGTTCCTCTTCAAAGAATCAGTATGTCAGTATGTTCAGCTCTCTCATTCTTTGATGCTCCATTTTAAAGTTTAACTTCCGGGTTCTCTTCGCCCCCTTGGTTCTAGTTTCAGTAAACAACTTTCCCGCCAGTTCTAATTAGTAGTTCACATCTGTTTCCCCTGGTCACCTGCTTTGACCTGAGTCATCCCTGGTCACAGGCTCTGTCCTGGCTCATTCTGAGTCACCTGTTCTGTAACCACCCTTCCCGCCAAACTACTCACCCCACCACTCCGGCTCATACCCCTGCTCTCTTTAAAATAGCCCATCGGTTTCAGCTTAGACTGTGCAGCCCAACCCTAGCCAACAGGGGAATGGCACAGCAGTAGGGGCTACCTGTGTTAGGCATAAGAACCCCTTCCCCTCCCTTGTTCAGGGGTGCTCTCGCCATTGTTCCATCTGCAACTCACATCCTTCTATAGAAGTAAAACTGCCTTGCTGAGAAAAATTTATGTTCGAGTGCTATTTATTTATAACAATTCCATCGTAAATCAAGGAGCATCTGTATATTTGTACATATGTGTGTGTATACATATATAATGATGAAAATATAGTATAGTTACCTTTCTGAATCATTTTTATAGCTGTGAAGTATTACATTTGTATAGATGTGCAACAATATTATTAAAGAAAATTTGAACTGTTTCCAGTCTTTCACTATTACAAATAGACGTACAGTGAACAGCCTTATGTGTGCTTTTTTTTTCATATTTTTACCAATAGGTTTGTGAAATAGGTGTCTAAAAATGTGATTGCTGGGTCAAGAGGTAAAAGTATATATAATTTTACTAGACACTGCCAAATTCCTCTCCATAAAGAGTTGTAGCATTTTGCATTTCCAACAGCAATTCCCATGACAGTATTCACTACTTTAGGATTTTGCCAATCTCAAGGTGATAAATGGTATTGCAGTGTAGTATAAATTACTATATCTCTTTTTATAAGCAAGTACAAGGATCTTTATGTGTGGTTAGAAAACGTTTGGTTTATTGTATTTTATGACCTGGTCTGTGAATTTTCTTGAGACCCTAAAATACTGCCTGATTTCTTAAAACATCTCTATAGGCTTAAAATTACTCTGGAAATGATCCCTCTGAGTTAATTTCCATGAAAATTTACCATAATGTACTTCTAGATATTAACCCAAACTTTTCTTTATACAGAAAGATCCAGTTACCTGACATTCACCCAGGACCCTGCTTCTTTAATTATCCCGTTTTCGCCCATATTTCCAATCTTAGTCTCAACTAGCTCTTGGCCTGTAGCCCATACACACCTTTCAATTATTTTTATCCTAAAAAATAAGAAGGAAAAGCATGCAAATAATATAAAACAAAATTTTTCAAAAGGTAGTCTGCTGAATTTCATGTTTCCTCCATTCCTAGTCTTCCTCCTTCCTTCATCAGCAAAATTCTTGAAACTTACTTCTCTACTGAGATTTATCTTTTCTCCTGAGCGCTCTCTCTCTCTCTCTCTCTCTCTCTCTCTCTCTCTCTCTCTCTCTCTCTCTCTCTCTCTCTCTCTCTGGTTTTTTAAATAGTCTCACTCTGTTGCCCAAGTTGCAGTGCAGTGGCACTATCTCAGCTCACTGCAGCCTTGACCTCTCAGGGCTCAGGAGATACTCCCACCTCTGCAGTTCCCCTGTTGGCTATGGTTGGACCTCCCAAGTAGCTGGGACTACAGGCATGCGCCATCACACCCTGCTAATTTGTTCGTTTGTTTGTTTGTTTTTTCTTATTTTGTGTAGAGATGGGGTTTCACCATGTTGCCCAGACTGATTCCCAACTCCTGGTTCAAGCGATCTGCCCGCCTCAGCCTCCCAAAGTGGTGGGATGACAGGCGAGAGCCATCGCACCAGGCCTATCTGAGCTTTTTCATGCTCCCACCCACTACATTATTTTTCACCCCAGCTTCTCAGGGGCTTTAAAATTTACTGATTCCAATTCCAGCTCTCTCTGGAAGTTCTTCCCTTGTTATTGACCTCCCAAACTTCCTAGGTCTCCTGGACCATCACTTTCCCATGATATTAATATAAACCAAGCCTAAAATCTCCATCTACTTTCACAATTTTCACAACCATGTATATGGTGGTAACTCACAAATGTATGTCTTTGTCTCTCTCTGCTTCAAGATTTAGTATGTATGAAAAATGTCCATAAATATCTCTAACTTTCTATACTAAAAACTGAGTTCTTCTCCATAGCTGGATTTGTTTCTCTTTATGAATTGTAAGAATCTTTGCACCACCTTCTGAATTCAGTACGGCTAGAACCTGGCAGAATTGTGGACCATGATTTGAGTTCAAGTCCTTTGTTGACAGCCTCTGGCTAGAGGCTGTACCCTAGCATATTAATATTCCAAGTCCTTCCTGTGTCCTGCTGCCAAAATGAAGCATGTAAAGTCAGCCATGGCAGTTACCTAGTTAAAACTCTCCAACCGTCTCCTCATCTTCTAGGGTAAAGCCCAAACTGCTGTGAATATCTTACAAGGACAACAATTTCCATGATATGGCTCCTCCAACCTCATCACATACCACCTTCTGGGACTGTACATGATAGTCACATAAATTTTTTATAATTTTTCCATAAATACCATGCAGTTGAAGGCTATACAACTTGAGTATGCTGCTTCCTACTTCTTGAAATGACCACCTTCCATCCTTCCCCCTTCTTCATCCTATCTCCTGTTCATATTTTAGGTCATGGGTCACGTCATCCAGGAAGACTTCTTTGACTCCCCTCCACTACTACCACCAAGGAAAAACTAAGCAAGCTCTTACAAGAGCATTGACTGTATGCTCTGTTACCTCAGAAAATCACTGTGCTGCTCTGTTTGTATTCCACCATAGGCTCTGAGAGGACTGCCATGTCTTCTCCAGCAATGTAAATCCAGCAATTAGCACAGTTCCTGGCATATAATGTTCAGTCTATAAATGTTTATTGTCCCAAGCATAAAGAATATACTCCTGCTCTCTCTGCATAGAAAAACTTCCACATAGAAATGGGTTTACATGTAAAACAGAACAAATCAAAGAGAACTAAGACCAGGGATTAATAAGATAATAAAAACAATGGAGCTACTCAGTGAAGAGAGTGAGGGAATTGGGAAAGAAATATAAGAAATTATTTCCACTCACTTATAAAAGGGTTAGACACGAAGTCAATATAACAGACTGTTGAAATGTTCAACTAATCAATAAATTTTGTGAAACTCACATCTAACACAATAATGTGGGGTGTATTTATTATGAAGTAGAGGTGGTAGTGAGTTGCTTTGTTATGCTGTAATCAGCTTTATCTTTGAAGGTATTTTTAATATTTTTCAGGAGAGAAGTGAAAGTAATTCCTGGAGAACTCTAGTACAACACACTTGCATTACAACCTTTACTAACAGGTTTTAAATTATAGTGATTATCTCTAAATACTGTAACCTGCATGTTTAATATTGTCCAGATTACATTCTTTTGTTAAAATTAGCTTTCTGGAGTTCCTGACACACTGAATTAGAGCCATATCCATCTATGCCCAAATGGATATCATTAGATAGCTATATTTATGTTATTTTATCTTGGATTATTTTAATCATTATCCTAAAATATCCATACACTCTTAATGCAATTTTCTTCAGAAATTAACAAACCTGCAGTTTTAACATAGATTGACATAAAATATTTCTTAATAATAATAACTTAAATTTTATGTACTTTTTTTACTTTTGTAAGTACTCATCATTTTTTAGGACATTTGGTAAAATGGTTCATTAAAATTCCATGAGTTATTTTTTAGTTCTGACTCTTCTGTAATACTTTAAAACTTTTGTCACTAAATGTATTTCTTTGTTGAAATGCCCTAAATATACATTAATGGGTTTCATAAATTTAAATTCTTGACATGAAGTTCTCCCTCGTGAATATGATGCAGTTCACCTTCCAACATTTTTAGAGCAAGTCACAGGCACCTGTAATGCATTGTAGGCATATAGTCTAAAAGTTTTTTAAAAAAAAAGAAACAAAAAAACCTTCTCTAACTATAAAAGCAAACCCCTGAAATAAAGGAGTTAACTTGCTATGCGTTTTAAGCATGGAATATTTAACAACGTCATTGTAGTGTTTATAAGAGTTGAGCACTCATGAGGTATAATCTCACTGTGATCCATCTCATGGTACAGAGCCAATCTAATTCCAAAAATAATTTTATAACACAGCAATGCTATTTTCCCACTATCACTTGTTTTATAATTTGATTAACATAACAACAAAAGACAGCTATATAAAATTTAGTTGTCCTCAAGCAATGATGATTATATCCTTTGTCTTCAATATTCTTCTAGACTCTCATATTATGCATTACTAAATGGTATTATTCATTTTTCATAACTATGTTTCTCAGAAAAATATTACTTATGATGACAATAGCTTCTACTAGATTATTCTGTCTCATTGCAATTACTTAAGGCAACCTGCTGTCAACAGTCACAGTTCAGAGATCTCAACAATATGTGAGGCTGCAAATGTTTACATTAGGATATCTATCTCCTGTACAAATGTTTGAAGGTATATTGGGTGAGAAGATAAATAGCTGCTTTTCTTATCTAACATTTATTAATATCCAAGAACGTCGAAGACCAGTATTAGTCTGGGTCATTAATTACAGCCAGCATGGCTTTGCCTGCTATAGCTCTCCTAGCGATGACTTCTGTACAATTGTGAAAAATGGGGCCATTCCTCAAGGGCAGCCTCCAAAGCAAAAGTGACTCTTGTTGAATCCCCAGCTGCTGCTGCCATCATCTTGTAAAAGTCCAATGAAGAGAAGAAATAAGAATTCACACATGTCTTCTACAGATATTCATGCAACTTTACTTTCCCCTTCTATTTGAAATGACCTCTTCTTCCTCCCTATCCAATACAGGGTCAGTTCAAGTCCACAAATCATCTTCATTAGGTGGCAAAAGAATTGCTCTTGATAAATTACATTATAGTGAAGAAATAATAACAGTAGCCAAAGCTTAATCATTCAGATGACTGAACACACATTTAAAGTACTAACTGTTTTTATTTTGACCCATAATCTCCCTCAGGATCAGGCCCTACCTAGTGGGGTCATTATTGGTCTCGCTGGGTTTTACAGACTTTCTTGCAATTGTTTACTCAAGAAGTCATTGAGTTCCCTGTTCCCTCTCCCTGTCTAGGCTGCAAGTCTAAAGAAACTGGCTGTATTTAAAGTTAAAACTAATGTTGCAAACACTCTGGCCTGTTAGTTTGGCTTGTTCAACTCACCTTCTGGTTCCCCAGGAACTCTCCAATTAGCTTATTTCCATGGACACTTTTAGAGGCTCACATGAAATACTGCCCTCTGACATCCTACTATCCTCTGGATTCCGCTTCTCCCTGCTTGCTCTTCCTAATTTTTAAAAAGTTCTTTCGATCTAGCTTTTAGAGCTCTTTTCCTTCTACTGTGCATCAACTCACTCTAGACTTTCTCTGTGAGAGTTATATACCAAAAGTCGAATTATTTATTCCACCTGTCAATCTGAGAAAACTCAGACTTTATCAGCTTTGCTAGCCTAGCATATCCTTCAGCTGATCCACAGACTGGAAGATACTATAAATACCAATCAACTTAATTGCCATGGAACCCTGTCCTAAATGTCAAACTCTCTTTTCTTCAAAGCATTTCTAGTACAAATGCAAATTGACAAATATTTTTTGAAACTCTTCGCCGGTGATCCAAAATGAAGAAAGTCCAGTCCCTGACCTCAAGAAATGTGTAGGTATTTGGAGAGACACCAGTAAACGGGTAATTTCAAAGCATGAGGGAGGCAAGAAAAAGGTTCTATTGGATGACCGCTGGGGGGCATTTAACCCAAAGCGCCAAAGTAGGCATGCTTAAAATGCACACATGGCTTTATTCCCAAATTCCACAGGTCAGAATCAGTTTGGAAGAGTGACTTTTTTTTCCACAAAATTTATAGTGCTACTAAAAAACTTATCTCTAAAAAATGAATGAACATTCTCATGTGGCATTTTGGAGTACAAAACCATCACATTACAGCAGCAGATAATTTTCCTCTATGTTCTTTTCTGCTTTGAATAAGAGAGAGTGAGTTAAAATCTAGCCACAATTAGTTCTACAAGACTTATGATTCCAAGGGAAGTGTTCAAGTAAAATGTTTCCCTTAATGTGTGTGCCTCTGTGTGCATGTGCGTGTGAGTGTGTGTGTGTGTAAATATTTTATGCTTCCAAAAAGGACTCCCAGCAGCCTGTTGTCCATGAGTGGGTGTATGCTACATCACCCTTCTCAGGTAGTGGAGCTAAGTTTACCACTCAGGATATCTTGGTTCCTACATTCCAATATCCCATGACAACAAAAGAAGAAAAAGGGAGGAAGTCATATTTTAAGGAAAACAGGCAACGTGGAGGAGTGGGAAGCAAAGGAAAGGTAACCCCCATCACTCAGGCTAGGGAGGTATCTTCCTTTTGAAATAGCCTCCCTACCTTCCCCTCTGAGTTAAATCACCTTCACTTATTCCAAGGATTAAATAAAGGAGAAATTTGTCATAACTAGGGTGATATTCCATAGAAAGGAGTATCTACACTTCGCGTTCAAGTTCTTTGCGTTGGAGTACCTTTAAAAGGATTAGATTTTAAAAGGTGAGAAGAGAATACTTTCATGCACAAAGAGGGGCTGGAATAATTTGAAAAAGATATTTCGTAGAGAATTATATTATATTCCTGATAACCCCAAAGACTTTCGCTGATAATTCCCCCGCCCATCTGAAAAAGCTTTCTTCTGTGAAAACTTTGGAATTCCACCAGTCCCAGATCAATTGCTTCTTCCAGCCTGAAATGTGACAACATCAAGGGTTTCACAGTGGCAGAATTCATTAATGTAATGATATCTCAGAATTAAAGTATCTTTGTGGCCATAACCCACTTCTATGTACCTGTCCCTTCTTAAAATACACATCTTCTGAGAAGTCTAGCTATATATTTTAATTTTTGACACAAAATTACTCTAGATGGTCATAATTTCCCCGAAGCTGAAAGATTATTTAGAACATACCATCTTTTTCAACCAAGCGGTACATTAGATTTATTCTCAAATAAATATATTTCATAACTACATCTATATAAAGGTGATTGCTTTACATTTATTTCTATTTTACGGTGAAAATGTAAATTCTTATCTTTTTAAGCATCGCTGCACATGAAGGACTGTTTTCTATAAATTATAACTTGTCTGCATGTGTTGATAGATTATGGCTAATGGTATGTGTTGACAAATTATGACTGCATACAGCACTGACATCATGACATCGCTTTTATCCTTATAATATTTTCAAAATTCAAACATTCTTAAATCATCCACATGCCCCTATTATAGTGAATGTATCCAGATACAGTTCTGTTGTTTTGGCCAATGATAGTCTGTGGTGGATCCGAGATGATTACACAGTCCTTCCCATTTATCTTATGGAAACAAGAAATTCATTTTTCCTCCTTTTGTATTTGGACTGCTCCTGTGTCTTGCTTTGACCAAGGAAATGTGGCAGAAAAGAGGCTCCAGAACTCCCAAGGTTGATTCTTAAGAGACCTGCAGGGTTTTTTTTTTCCCTTCGGTACTTGGAATAACACCTTTTAGAAGGCAACTTCCAGGTCAGAAATGCTAAGACCCATGCTATGAAGAAGTTCAGACTATCCATGTGGAGAAAGAAAGAGAGGTCATATGAAAAAGCAATCATATACAAGGCATATGAGTGAAGTGTTCCTGACCTTCCAGCTACCAGATGAATGCAGTCAAGACACACAATACACTTGGATCAGAAGCACTGCCCACCAAGCCACCTGGATTCATGACCAACAGAATCATGAGAAATAAAACGGTTGTTTTAAGCCATCGAATAATGGAGCGATATGATACGAAGTAATAGATAAAACAGAATCTACCTAAAATACTTTCTGAATGTCTTCAGGTTAGCACAGACATTCATCAGTGATTTCTTAAAGGACAATGAAAGTTGTTCATTTTAAGTGTTTTCACACCCAAACTGTTTGTCTGTAAATTAGTTTTCAATGTTCAGGATAAAAAGAACAGATGCACCTTGAATGGTCTTAGTGTTAAGGTGTTTCATATTAGAGGATGGCTTTTAAGTTGTCCTTATTCACAAATCAAAATAGGGGTGAGATACATCACTTTACTAAGTAATGTATATTTCCAGGAAGAAGAGGCAACTTTTATTCACTTCTTCATTTCCTGTTGCTTTTTTGCTTAAAAAAGGAAGGAAGGAAGGGAGGGAGGGAGGCAGGCAGAGAGGGAGAGAGGGAGGGTCATTACAATCAAGAGTTCTTGGGGCTACCCTCAGTCCTTCCATTGTAAATAGTTACCTCCATGGACATTGAGACAAATAAGCAGAAGGGACTTTTACTCATGCCCACTCCCACCCCTTCAATCTAGAAACATTTCCTTGGAGCATCAGTCTGGGTGTCTATATACATATGCACATTTCTAGTGACAGGATGTTGAGGTTAGATGTATACAGGGGGCATAACTTATAATTCATCCATTGGGTATGTCATAAGACACTGCAGTAGCTGGTGAAACAGAGAGCTTGGTGCTCCACCAAACACTGAAATCTCAGAGGCCAAGGGAATCCTGACTTCCTATTAAACTGCCCTATATCACCATAATTAGAAGATCTGACAGGATTTCCAGGTTAATTCACAAAAGCAAGAGGTTTGACCTAAAGATCCTAGATTATAACACACAAGAGGCTTGATTCTTTATGATAGAATCAAATGGTACCACTACCCAAATTTTAGGTATGAATATGTAATTAGTAACTGATTAAATTTATTTTAAGTCATACCTAATTAAGTATTTATAATACGAAATCAGGAATCTGCCTGGTAACATTTCAGATACCTTTTCTGTCTGGGTTACTTAATAAGAATCTTGAAAAAAATTATCAAAGTCCTAGCTGATTTCTATCAATCTACCCTCAACCACGCCCGCACGTCTTCTCCTAATATTCCCAGCAGGACATCAAAGATTAAGGCCTAATCTGAACTCTGAAAACCACTTTCCATTCAGTAGCTTGACTTCCTAGAAGCATTAACAACTACATGTTTTTTTCTTTGTGTTAAAAGATTAGCAGCTACCACATATGGCCTGCAATAATTCAGCAGGTGTATTGTAAAAAATTGATTTTTCTTTAAAATTTTTCAGAGAAAAGAGGTTATTTGATTTTAAATAGCTCTATAATCTTTACAGAATCTTAAAAGAAATAAAAAACTTATTTTTCCTATTGTTAAGAATAGTTTAACTAAAAATCCCTTCTGTGAAATGGTTTAGAGTCTTGGTAGAACTGGTCATTCTTAAGGATCAATAAAACATTTCAATGCTGCGATTTTTCTTCCTGGTGTGTTTGTTAAATTCCATTACTACTTGATGGAATAGAAGGGAATATTTTGACCAAATAAATTTGCTGAGTGTAGAATAATTCTTAGCTTCCTCAATATATGAGGAGTTAAGGACACAAAAATCCATAAGCTTATAATTTGTCGAGGTAATTTTTCTTTGCAAACATAAAAGAATACTGCAAAGGCTAAGGTCTTGTATTCCTACCTCAACTATTATTATTCTCCTACTTATTCACTTAGAGAGTAATTTGCTTTGACTGACAGCAACAGATAGCCTTTTTAGGGTAAGACAGGTGAATGAAGCACAGTCTATTTTTTAAAGAAATGCCTCTCATTTCTCAAATTATGCTTATTTCATAGTATATAAGAAAACATAAGCACATCATGTATTCATTATAATGTATTAAGAGTCTCTAGATTTTTTAATAATAATACAGAAACAACATTTTCATAACACTGGATTCTGTCCATTACTAGTCTTTAGACTTCACATTCATATCATTCATACATCCAGGAATACAATATCTTTCTTATTATAAAAGAAAACAGAGAGAACTTGTTCAATTGTACATCAAAAATTTCTAAATATTATTTTATTGTTTCCTTAACATGAATATCTTATAAGGTATAGAATTGTGTTTCAGAATATTTCAATAATAGCCCTTTTCTTTTACCCATCTACTAGGAAAGGCTCATTAATTATTTTCAACTTCTTAAAATATGCAAAAGCTGGGATACATACTTGAGTCTAATGCTGGGGATAAGGAGGAAGCTTTTCTACTTTTAATTTGTTAAGATCCCCATTAACATATGTAGACATGTAGACCAATGCTATCTAGATGGTCCCTGGATTATAATGGTTTGGCTTTACCATGGTGTGAAAGCCATACACATCCAGTAGAAACCACAATCCCATAATAGGTAGAGGAACTTATGATAGTTTCAATTTATGATGCATGTTTGACCCGATGATATTTTTGATTTACAATGGTTATGTCAAGACCTAACCCCATCCTAAGTTGGAAAGCTTGTATACAGATAAATGTATATATACATAGATACATATTCATACACACACACAGACACACATAGATATAGCATTGAAATAGATGCCAACATATCGAATACTTTTATTCCAGTTTTGCTAATGAGGAGCTGAGGTTCAGAGAGGTTAAGGGATACCCAAAACAGAACAGCTAATAAATGCAGAAGTTATCTTTAAGTTACATGCAATCATACATATCATAATAACCATCAATTTATTTTCTTTATTAAATTGAGGCCAATGATATGCTGATTGTGGTTGACCAGTAAAGTAGCCACTCTCTTCCACAGGTGACAGTAGTGGTATTCATAATAGTCGTTGTAGTAATCATGCTGATTAGAACTCTGTGTGCAAGTTAGTTTGTTGTTCTCATTTTAAAGATAAGGAAACTGAGGTTCAGAGAGGGAAAGTAATTTGACTAGGACCACATGACTTCTAGGTGGCAGAACTGGGTTTTGAAGCTGGATTGTCTGCCCCTCGAGTCCATGCCCTTGTCTACTCCAGTAGACAGTGTCTCAGGTGTTTAATGAGCACCTACTCTTTGTCAGGCAATGTGCAGAGAGCATGGCTCTTCCCTTCTGTATGCAGGCAAGGGCATGGTAAATACACCTGCACCAAGACTGGCTATCACTTATTAGTTTATGAGACACAAAGTATCTAATTCATCATGAAAAAAGGAGGAACATTTTTTAAAGAAGCCAACTTTTAGAGGGTCTATTTTGATAATATCAAGATTTTTATCAAAAAAAGCAATGTCACTTTGGGAGGCCGAGGCAGGTGGATCACGAGGTCAGCAGATTGAGACCATCCTGGCTAACAAGGTGAAACCCCGTCTCTACTAAAAATACAAAAAATTAGCCGGGTGTGGTGGCGGACGTCTGTAGTCCCAGCTAGTCGGGAGGCTGAGGCATGAGAATGGTGTGAACCCGGGAGGCGGGGCTTGCAGTGAGCCGAGACTGGGTCACTATACTCCAGCCTGGGCGACACAGCAAGACTCTGTCACACACACAATAAAAGCAATGTAATGCACTTTAAAATAAACATGTCTCCTAACATTTTTATAAAAGCAGAGGTAAAGAATGAGTCTAGACTAGCTTGAAACTACGAACATCTCCCTGGAAGAAAGAAAAGAAAACAATGAAAATAATATTAGTGATTACCTATCAAAAGGGTGATAGAATGAGAAACTGTACAGTTGGGGAACAACTCTGGTAAGGAGACATTCCATTGTATATATATGTGTAATATTCTATGTTTGACCTACATGCATATGTCATTCAGAAATTAAAGAAGATTGTGCGTTTTATTTAAAAGTGGAAGTGAAAAAACAGACTCTGTTAGCATTGACTGCTGACCTAAACAAGATGACAAAGACCTCGGAAAAATAAGGCCTAAATCAGATGCTTAGTTTACTGAAAAACCGGGAGCAAAGCATTCACCTTCTCATTCATAAAATGATGAAGCCAATTTGCTGCTCAAGCTCATGATGGGACACAAGGAAGACAATTTTAAGTTTTTCTAAATTGTAAAGTTTACATTAAAATATACACATATACACACACATACACGTACACATATTGCAGTGCTCACCAGTTCTTCACTAATAAAAAAGTGGAGGTATGCTACTAAAACTAAATATGCACAATTAAAAAGTCAGCTTCATAGATGACAAACTAAAAGTTGGCATCAAAGATGATACAAACAAAATTATACATTTGGACAATAAAGAGTGACTTTTTTGTCTTAAAATATTTTTGATAGACATAAAATTATACATGATTAAAATTTTCAAAGTAAATTCCATTTTCAATTGAATATACAGAAAACAGGAGCCATGCTCACAGCACATTACCTAACAGAATAGGTGCTCACTGAACACATGAGAAACTGTCTGCTGGAATAGACAAGGGCATGGACTCCAGAGGCAGAGAATCCAGGTTCAAAACCTGGTTCTACCACCTACAAGTTATGTGGTCGTAATCAAATTACGTATTCAAAGAGGTTCCCTCTCTGAACCTCAGTTTCCTCATCTTTAACGTGAGGATGACAGTACTAACTTGTAGACAGAGTTCTAGTGAGCACTACTACTACAACTACTAGTATGGCTCTTACTATTAACATTTGTAGAAAAGAATCAAATAGGATTTATTGATCAGCCGCAAGTGGGAAATCATTGGCCTCCACTTAATAAGAGCAAAGAAGTTGATGTTTATTATAATATATATGACTGTATGTGATCAAAAGACAACTTCTGCATTTACTACCTGTGCAATCTAAGGAGTCTCTTAATAAACCTCAGATCCTCATTTGCAAAACTGGAATAAAAGTGGAATCTATTACATAAGGTTATGGGGAGGATTAAATAAAATTTAAGCAATTGATGATTGCATTACATAATATAAATATATATAAAATGTTGTATAAAATATACAAATATATAAAATATAAATATGCAACATATTATTGAATAGTATAGACTCAAAAGTTTAGCTACTGTCAATAATAAAAATACCAATAATTTTGTCACTGAAATTCTTTTCTTTTCATAATTTGAAAGTCGTATTTTGTAATTTTGCTGCAGCTCATCTGACTCATCTTCTAGGACAAGTGTCAGCCTGGCTAAAGACATAAATTAGGATTAGAGAATCCTTGCTTTTGAGAAAGAAAGCCGTACTCCTCAGAGTGTGGGCCACAGACTAGGCATCATCTGGGCACCTGCTATAAATGTAGAATCATGGACCCCACCTAACATTCACTGGACTAGAATCTGCTTTTCAGCAATATCCCCAAGTGATTCATATGCACATTAAAGTTTGGAAAGTAGTGTTCTAAAACTGATTCTCTAACATAGTAGCCCTAGCCACATACAGCTATTTAAGCTTAAATTAATTAAAATTAAGTAAAATTAAAAATACAATTCTTCAGTGCCACTAGTCACAATTCAAGTGTTTAACATGATAGCCACGTGTAGCTGGTGGTTATTGTATTGGAAAGCACCAACACAGAACATTTTCATCTTTCCAGTATGTACTATTGAACAGTGCTGGTCTTTTCTGTAAGAAAGTAAAAGATATTTTAGGAAACCAAGGTTCAATAATTCAATAAGTTGTTTAAACTCCAAATTATTCATTGAACCCCTTTTTATACTGCACAGAAGTACTCATGTAAATTTACGTTTTTGTTTTTAACACTGGTAGGAAAGGGCCAGGGAAGGGAAATAGCTTGCCCCATGTGCAAGTGGTGATTCTCGCTTGAGGTTCCCAATCCCATTCATATGTTTATTTCTTCCTGTTCCCCCACCCTTCTTAAATTAATAAAGCCCTCACTTTCTCTGGCCCCCAAATATGGGTTCTGAAGACAGAGCATACCAAGCAGTCATGGAGCAGGAAATGAATACAAATTAGACATAAATTGTTAATATCCCCTGCCCAGCCAGAAGTTAAAGGAACAAAGGAAGTCATGGTGGAATCCGAGCTATGCAGATGAATGAGAAGAGCTATTTTTCAGAACACTGACAGTTAGAGATGCCAGTCACAAGGGAATGAACATTTATGATATGCCTTAAATCACACCATGTTGGTAGTTAATCTCTCTTCTCCCTAAGGGCAGTTTCTAAAAGTAGCCATCTCCAGAACAACTGCCACCATGCAGCTTGATCTGAACCTCATTTTGCTAAATCCTCCAAGAATGGTTTTTCACTTCCTTGTGTGCAATTATCCTATCTCATCTTCTCCAAAGAAAAGCTATTTGAGACTACCAAATTGTTCTCCTCTAGCCTTCATAGACACCTGCATCAATTTCTTGGGACAAACCTGACAAGCAATGTTGGCTGACTGGCTGCATTCCAGGACCTCACTGCTGGTGAATCAAATCTGACACTGGAAGCTCCATAGGGTTTACAGAAAACTTTAATAAAATGGCTTAAGAAGTTGGCTGTGACATCAAGTGCAGGCCCAAATTGCACGATTTTTCTGAGCTTGGGAATGTTAAGAAAACAATTTAAGAACTGCAAATAAAACAAATATAACTATATATTCATCTTTTCAATGTCAAACTGGGGCACTATCTAATCAACCGACACATGCTTATATAATTTTAGGAGAACGTACCCTACTTTCTCTTACTATTTGCTATTACACAGGCCCAGAGTCTATAAAGATAGATGTTAATTACAGAAAATAAATGAGTACCAAAAAATTTCTGTCTGCTATCAAAGACAAACACAAAAGTTATGGCCTGAATATTAACCAGTTTTGTATTTAATTTTGCAAACTTTGTAAGCCATTCCTTTTCAGACTATATAAATCTCTCTTCCCCAAATATTGTTTGAAACAACTTTACCATCTTGATGTTTCCTTTAATAAGCTAAATTCTTGACAGATATTCACTATATATTTATATGAGAACCACGTGTTTTTATTTGGAAACATGTACATTGAAAGGGATCAATACTGTCTTATAGATCTTCATGTCTGATCTGGAACAGCTCTTCCTACTCTCTTCTGCTTCATCAGGAAAATGAGATACTGCAGAAAATCTAGACTTCACACAAACCATGACAGTTAACCTTATTGCTTCCAGATAGAATCTATATAATACATCTTCTTACTAAACCTGCTACCAACAACAGAAATAAAATCCTAAACCAGCTGGAACCTTTCCACTTACATTCTCATCAATTTTTTTCTCTATCGACATCATTACAGACAATCCAAAGTGATTTCTATGATTCTGATCATTGAGTGCGACTCCTTCTACCAACTCTTAACGTAGGTGGGAGGAACTCTTCTTTCTACTGTACCAAATTGATCAGCTGTATGATTTTGAGCAAGTCAGCCTTTACCGTTCTCAACTGCCTTATCAGTAAACCAGGTAACCTAATCACATAGTCAGTTGTAAAATTCATTCAAAATATATGTACATCTTAAAGGAGGGTAACGGAAAGAAAACGGGATTCTATTATTTAAGACTCTCAGAGTCAGAACTATGAACCCACAGTGCATGTTACTAATAATTACCATCGGCACATTTTACACTTGCAATTGGACTGTTGCATCTCATGCTCAGGTCATTTCATATGTGCCTACCTAAAGCATACCCATAAGAATGGATATTTTTCTCCTTAAAAATTGGCTGTAAATGGAAGTCAGCAGATGGTACTGTACAACAGGAACCTGTTATGGTATCTGCTTAATTTTTTATCCCTACATAACCTCTTGGTGCTTTGTGATCTCTCTAAAATACTTTTTTCTTGTTACAGAATGACTCATTTTGAGGTTTACATAACAATTATGGGCTTGTTATGCTGCACATCTCCAAACCAGCAATTTTATATCACGATGGCTTTGTCCTGGGCTTTCCTTAACTAAAATTGCCTTGTGTGACCAATAAGCAATGTGAAGCTGACATTTCTGAGTCCAAGCAGCTAATCCTAGATTGTATTTACCTATTTTCAAATATTTGCACCATCTGTGGTTCCATATTAGTTTCTTTGGATTCGCTGTTACAGCTCAAGAACTGTAGCTCTGAGAAGGAATGAAGCTGCACTCCAAATGCAGAATACATTATAAGCATGAGATGGAATTTAACCATGGGGATGGGGAAAGAAAAAAAAAAAACAAATTCAGAAAAGTAAATGCATATTCAGTGTTCCATTTTCAAAATATAAACTTTGTCAACTTCTCTGCGTGATAAGAAATATAAAAATGGATGCCATATATTTTCTTAACCAACTCCCAATCCATGTTTGTTTTGAAGTCAGGAGGACTCTATATAATCTGCATAGCAACAAAAACAGGAGTTCAATACTAAAGACGCCCTTAAGCTTCCAATGTCAAGCAATGACAAAAGGTGCTTTAAAGCTGTGTTTCCAACTTCTGGGAACTTCAACATCCAACATAGTTTAATTTTCCGTCACTCTGTCTTTGTCTGGTACAGCAAGCCAACAACATATTAATAACCAAATAATAAGCACCACCATTTTTCAGCATCTCTTGGATCATAAACCTATATCATTGCTGATCCTCACAACAATTCTGCAAAACAAACATCATTTCATTTCCAGATGAAGTATCAGCTTCAGAGAGGCTGGGTAAGTTGTTCAAACTAGTATGTCAAGGTTCTAGCGTTTAAAGTCAGGTTAAATGAATAGAAATCCCTAGGTCTATCCACTAAAAATAATTATATGTGTCTCAAAAATTATTCTCATGGACTTATTTATTTAGCATTTAATCATTTCTCTGGTCTGTATTGGAACTTGGTGCTCTGACAACTCTGTCTGGGAATATAAATAATCAGTTTCTGGAAATTTGTTTTTTCTTTTTCTGTTTTATTTATTTTTTTTTTTTTTTTTGAGACAGAGTCTCACTCTGTCGCCCAGACTGAAGTGCAGTGGCGCGATCTCCGCTCACTGGAAGCTCCACCTCCCGGGTTCACTCTATTCTCCTGTCTCAGCCTCCGGAGTAGCTGGGACTACAGGAGCCCGCCCCCACGCCCGGTGGAAAAGCTTTTCTTACCAAGAATCCCAGTGTATCAGAAGTCTGTTGTTTCCATTAATGTCCCAAGAAAGCTCTAAAATTTACCTGCAAGCATTCCCCAGTTTTTAAGTGCATCTCTCCTTTAGGAGGGATTCACCCAACTGCTACTCCATTGCTAGGATTTCAAATGCTGTGTGTAGATATCAACAGTTGCTTATTCATGCTAAGAGTAAGAGGGGAAGCTTGAGAAAGTCAACTTCTGTTTGTGTAGTAGTGGCACTGCCATTTCATTGGAGTAGTGAATTTCACAGTTTACGTTCAGAAAGGCATTATGGCTTTGGGTGTCACCTCTTGCCATGGCAAAGTACAGAAGATACATATGCACTTCTGTGATGGCTTGTGGCCAGGTGCCAGAAGTCTAAGGACCACTGACCTAGAAGTAGCACATCACAAACAAGAAATCAAGAAATGTCAAATGAGCTTTGCCTATGGACACAAAGCATTTTAAAACATGTTTTGTTTTGTTTTGTTAAAAGGTTATACTTATGTCCAGTGACAAGGAAGGCAGATGTGCCACCATGACACCACCAAAGGCTTTGTATCAGCAGCTGAATCTGGGAATGGCTACATGGAAAGAGACCCAGCATCAAGTATTGCTTCTAATTCTGAACAACAATGTGACCTTAGACAAGTCACTTCACCTCTCCATTGTCTGTTTCGTGATTTGAATACAAAGGTGTAACATTCAGGAAACAACAGTTTCTCTGAATGTTACCATCATTTATCATGTCATGGCTATTTGAAGGAAGGAAAGAATTTAGAAGGGCAATGCTGCTACCAATATCCAACTATTCTTTTTCTTTTCTTTTTTTTTTTTTTTTTTTTTTTTGATGGAGTCTCATTCTGCCACCCAGAATGGAGTTCAGTGACACAATCTCGGCTCCCAGTTGCCCCCTGGGTTCAAGCAATTCTCCAGCCTCAGCCTCCTGAGTAGCTAGGATTATAGGCGTGTGGCACCACACCTGGATAATTTTTGTATTTTTAGTAGAGACAAGGCTTCACCATGTTGGCCAGGTTGGTCTCAAACTCCTGACCTCAGGTGATCCACCTGCCTCAGCCTTCCAAAGTGCTGAGATTACAGGCATGAGCCAATGTACCCAGCCAATGTCAAAGTATTCTTTGTCAGCAAGTCAATCAACTCTTAGACAGACGATGGCTCTAGGAAATGTAGAGAGGCGGAGGGAACCGGATTTGGGTTTGGAGATGGCATTCATGCAAAGAGAAATGAAGGAACCAAAGTACCATCCTGGAATACAGAAATACTGACTCTGAGCAAATAGAAATGTGTAATAATGAGCCACTCATCATGCCACAATGGCCTAAAGTTGAGTAAATCTCATTTTGGAGCAATTATAAACAACCTTAATAAATGTGAAGGAGGGGGAGTCTCTTTCATTTCAACTTCTGGTTCAATTCACACATGCCTATCACTCTCAATATGGTTGTCAAGAAGTAGGGTACTCAAAATTCCTAATATCAGAAAAAAAGAAATAACCCTAATGAAGACATTGGGTATGGCTTCAAAATATGTTCACTTTATTTCTTGGACCACTTATGTTTTATAGTACTCTAAAAAGGTACATACAAGTGAAATGTGTCATCTTTTCCCTTGAAGTCCCTAAAAGCTAATGAGGTAGATAGAATATCTATTCATAATTTCATAGATCCCAGAAAATTTAAATTATAGACTAAAATTTTGCTAAAAAACTGACCTATTCTAAATTTGAGAAATCCTTCATGGATTTCAGTTCTTTTTCTCTCAAAAAGATATATTTTACCTCTATTCAAACATTGCCTTATTTCCTCATCTTCGATTCTGCGTCTAAGAGACAAGAATTATTAATGCAAATTTGTGACACAGCGATTTAAAGGATTGCTTTACTAAAGACTTCTAGTACTTGTTTTAAAACATGTGAAATTAAAAAAAAGAGCCATGTTTTGCATTCATTAACTTATATTAAAACCATATCTGGAGGTGAGATTTGATTAATGTAAGTATGAATATCAGAGTTTTCACTTACTCAATTCTTGCCAAAAGTAAACCCATGTTCCAATAACAAGAAAGGCCGATTTCTCCCTGTACAAGCATCACTAATGCAACTTCAAGTGGTCTCTCTGGTCCATTATTTGAAAATAAATCACAGGACAGCCTGCCACTCAAGTTCTTGATTATGTAATACAGATTCGTCACATTTCCGTTTTCAGAGCAGAGTTTCTCAGATGGAATAAGAAACTGAATCTTCATTTAGATATCAAAAAGAGAGTGGGGATAAAGATAATAAAAATAGCCTTTTTCCTCACTTTTCTTCATTTGCTATCTTTTATAATCTGATACATAGTTATTTTGTCCTGACCTGAGAAAACTGGTAAGTATGACAAATTACAATAATATTAAAGTCAGATAATATATAGCTTGCCTGGAGAACATTCCCAAATGTAAAGTTGGTTTTGATTATGCACTCAACTAACTTTTCTTAAATTTCAACTCAGTAATATCACCAGTTCCTATATGCAAAGAATTTCTAAGTGAATCATTTCTGGGAACCAAACTTCTGGAAAGAGAATATTAAACCATGAACATATCAAACAAGATTCTAAGTCTTTTGTGAAAATAGACTGTCATCTAAAAATAGTAGAAATCAGTCAAGTTGTCACAAATTCATTTTCATCTAATGCCCTATAACAATCTACCTATAAAATACAGCATTTATATCATAAATATATATATGTGTGTGTGTGTATAGTGTGTATATATTTGATGATGGTGTACACACACATATTCAGCATTTTCATTAACATACATGCAAATTTACTTTTGTAAAAGAATAAAATACCCTTCTCAGATGATCTAGAAGCATGACAGCATTAAGAATGAAAATGCTTATTAAGTTTCAAGCTTGAGCCAGATGCAATAAAAACTCATTCACATAGATTCTCTAATTATTGCAACATTCTCATCATCCTCTCTCTTTTCAAGATGAAAGAATGGTTTTAGTGGGGTTATAAATTGCCTAGTAAATGGTAGAGGAAGGAATCAATCTGAAATCTGTTTGACTTTGTTCTCAGTCTTACATCAGGTTGCCTCTCCCCAAAGTGTAATTAAATTTGAAAATCATTTGGCAATTCCAAAAATGTTGTAGAACATTTTAATAACTTCTAAATAAACTATGGCATGATAAACTTAGAAAAATTTTTTTTAATTTTGTGGAAAACATTGAAAGAATACTGTTCACATCAATTACGGAACAGAACAATTCAAAATATTTATTTTTATCAGTTTTGGATAAAAGTGAATTTTCTGTATTTAGCCTGGCAGTGGGTGACACATTTACCATTACAAATGGATATGCCTGAAATTCTAAGAATTCAGGAAAGCTCAACAAACATAAAGCTACAATAAAAGAGTTTTCTTTTCAGTGCCCCAGTCTCCCCACTGAACCTACTTCCCAGCCTTCTCTACTATACTGAAAATGACAACCATTCCTTGAGTTAATATGTAGTCGATGATAAGAATGTCTACCATGTAGAAAGAAGGTAGGTGCTAATTTTAAACGCCTTAGAGAACAGGTGCTATTAGATAGGGACAAATAAACAGAGATTGGTTATTGCCAGACACTTGTGGATCAGGGCAATAAAAACTTTAAAACAAGATTATGCTGGGAATAATCAATACTAAGCCCCACGACTTCTCAAGGCAGGGCAGCGTTCACTAGAGCAAGAATAATTGTCACTATCCATAAGGATATAAGTTTATGAAGAAGATTACATTCCCTTTATCATTTATCTGGCCTCCTTTTGGACCTTGTACAGGGCTTCAGATGGAAAATCCTCCAACCTTTATTGGGTTGATGTATGTCTTAGTATATGGCCCGCATTCTAATGTTAGTAGTACATGAACTTGGTTAAGACGCACAAGTCACTTAGCAAGTATGAAAATACATGGAAATTATTTTAATAAGTGGAGCATACATGTATGTTTAAAAGTTAAACAGAAAAAGCTGTAGAAAAAATTTATGAAGAAGTCTTTTGACTTACGTTTAATCCAATTCCATGCCCCTCCCCATAACAATAGGGGCATGCACCCTGGTTTCTTGGTGGCTCCACTGCCAAGCACATTCTCCTGCCACACTGACTGAAATCTCACCCCCTGAGTCATTTCTGTAAATCCCATCTGTCTTTCCTTTAAATATCCTCTTTCTCATGCTAATTACCTTGGGAAGTACATTGCATTGAAAACAACATGCAACATAGTCAGCAGCTAACTCAACTCTTGGTGAGAATTAGCCAAAGTTTACTTTTAGCCTGACTTCTTACAGAGTAGAACAGTAAAGAATTTTACTGTTCAATTTTGATTGAATGAAAGTCAGGATGTAACAGAATATTTTGAAATCTGGATGCCTGCTAAAATAGTTTTGATGTCCAAATCCATTAATATAATATTTACATGCACCAAAAAACTCATGTGTAATCATATTAATACGTGTACTGCAAAATGTGGTTGTCCGTAAAGTTAAAATAATGGATCAGCTACACATGGCTTAATAATCCTCTAAGACTTTTTTTTGAGACAGGGTCTCACTCTGTTGCCCAAGCTAGAGTGCAGTGGCGCAATCTCGACTCACTGTGGTCTTGACCTCCCAGGCTCAAGCAATCCTCAGTCCTCCCACCCCAGCCTCCCAAGTAGCTGGGACCACAGGAGAGTGCCACTAAACCCTACTAATTTTTTTTTTTTTTTGAGACAAGGTCACACTATGTTGCCCACGCCGGTCTAGAACTCGTAGGCTCAATCCATCTACCTCAACCTCCCAAAGTGCTGGGATTACAGGTGCGAGCCACTGCACCAGGCCCAGATTTTTTTTTTTTTCAATTTTGTCTAGGCTCTTATTCCCAGACTATACATTTAATAAGAAGACTTGGTATGAGTCAAGCCTTATTCAAAAACTCTTACATATTATTTCATTTAACCCTTAGAACAAACATCTAAGGGGAACTGCAGTCACCTCCATTCACAGACGAAATGGGGAAATTCAGTTATCCTGCCCAAGAAAACACAGTGGTCTTTCGTGGACCTGGGATATGAACTTGACTCTGTGATTTCCAGTGCATAACTCATAGACAGTGACGAATAAATATTTGTGGTTGATAGCACAAAAAATCTCACAATCTTAGCCACAGCATTCTGTCACTGTGTCTGCTACATGTCACACTAAGTAAATTTTAAATGTGCCTATAAGTAGTAAAGCTGGAGACATTCTGTAATCATAATTCAAGAAACCAAAATTTTGAAATTGCTTTATTTTTACTCAGACTGGGAGAAATATGGTTAAGTGTTTTGTTTCCAATGTAATATGCTTCACAAGTTAATGCGGCATTAACATTTAATAATACAATTTTCTTTAAGTTGTTTTTATATAATTTAATCTTTTTAAAATATACCATTTGCTCAGATCCTGAAATAATCAAATAGATATACAGCTATATGAGAAGCTTCTAAGCAAGAGATATTTTGTGGTATGTTCTTAACTCAATAAATAAAATGCCTTATATATAATATTTATATTATAAACTTATATATTATATTTATATATAAAAAATAAGACATTGAAGGAGAATAGGAAATGCATATTTTCTCTCAAATCATAGATTTCCATATAACATTTTTATTTAATGTATATTTTTATAACCAAATTATATAGAACTCTATCCCCAATTAAATATGACATTTTATATGTTTAATAATTAGAATAAATGTTTTATTCATTAAAATTGTTCAATATGATTTATGAAAGCTCTTTTCAAGCTTCTGTTTTAAAAACAATAGTTTATTGATCAAATTATGACATGTATATATTAGCAAAGGACACCTAGAAGAATAACTCTTTTGCAATTTTTCATTAAGCATATATTTGAATATTTTAATCTGGTTTGCTAGACCAAAGGTGAAATAAAAATACTGAATACCAATTTCTGTATTAAAACATTTTAAGTTAATATTACCTAAATGTCTAAAGCACATCGATATTCACAGAAGGCATTTTACACGTTACACATTTGATCTCAATTCTGGTCATGAATTATTTCATCAAGTGACAGCCACATGTTCAATTGTAAGAGATTGGTTTTCTACCAAAATGCATTTTTTTTTTAAAGAAAATGCATAACAAGTGCTGTCTTTGTAGTCAAATAGTTGCTTTTAAAAATATGCTTTTTAGTCATACACTAAAAAGTGGGATGGTTTTGTTTTTGTTGTTTTGGTTTTTGTGTGATTATTTTTGTTTTGTTTCTGGAGCTGAGAGAACAGCCATGCTTTTTAGGCAATATTTTTACCCACTGGAGTCAGCAGAAGGGTGCCACCTGGTGGAAATGTGAACAAATTCTAAACCTTGTCTGATTGACCATTAACAAAAATATATACTCATTTAACAAACCTGGAGAGTCTCGTCATCACGGACAAGTGGCGCAAAGATTAAAAAAAAAAGCTCCTATAAATGTATGAAGATCTATTTTGTTCTTTTTATATTATTTAGATCAGTAGCGTGATATTATTAACTTTAAAATTTCCAGAGCTGTGATTTACATGTATAGCTGAAGCTTTAAACAAATAATTCATTCGTCTTATATTCAAGGTAAATTTGTGCACACGCACACACAGATGATTTGCAATTATTTTCATCCTTACAATAGAAATATGTTGTATTATGATTGTATAGAAGTTAAAAGGTAAGGCTTCAGACCTCCATGAGTTCCTGGCTAAGTCTTACCTCCACCGTAACTTCCTTAATCCTCTGTATTCTCATCTCTAAAATAGGAATAAAAACAAGACCCACCTCAAAAAATTACTTTGAGAATCAAATAGAAAAATACATTCAATAAATGTTACTGTATGAACCCTGAGAATAGTACTTTGCCTGTGGCAAGCATTCAAGAAGGGATTTTAAAAAATAATAATAAATTACAATTAGTCACTCAAGTTCTTAGATCTTTCAATGTTAATTGAGATATTGATCATGTTAAGAAATGATTGTGTCTACTCATGTCAAGGCATTTGTTTTTAGACATTTTGTAAATGTGGAGTGTTATGAAAGCAACAGAAATAACTGTTGTAAATATTTTTTGATCAAAGAATCTTTAAAAGGAAGATTATTAAGATGATAAAAAATATTTCCAATGATTCAGAATATTCATAAAACACACGATCCCTACACAGTCCCTCCTATTCTTGTTGTCACCATTCTCTAGGAAGGGACAGCATGTCCTCTTGTCATGGCACCCTGTGCCAGAGGACAGTAACACATCAAATAAAACAGGAAGGTTGAGCCCTCTACAGGACTATAACCATAACCAAATTATATGGTCCAGAAGCATTTTCAGTTAGAGGAAGGATTATGGTCTTCCACTGTACTATAAGCGGAAATAGGTGTCTGATGGCCTCAGGACAAGGCATCTTCGAGGTTTCATAAAAATCTTTACCATAGAAACTAGAAGACATTTTTGGCAACATGCAATAGCTTAAATTGTTCAAAATCAATGCATAGTGATTGATTTGCTGGACCATATGCCCTATTTAACCACTAGGTATAATTTCATAAAGGTACATTTTAATTTAAATTTGTGAATCTTTTTTTTGAAAGATTACAGAAGCCAGCACACCTAATCACATCTTTATGAAGCTGTTATATCTAGTATTGCATGAGAGTTGTGTGGCAATTGCAGAATTAAACCATAATGACTAATATGGCTAATAAAAGCTTAGTAGTCTTACGGAAAGTAGTTTAAGCTTTCACTAACATAATTCACATTATTTGTCCATCATTTCATATGTCAAGCTTTGAACAAAAATATGCTAGATATGAGTATTTCCTGGGAGTGCTTGAAAAACCCTCACTGCGATGCTGCCATGTATATATTTCAGTTGACTTTCTTTGTAAAATCAATCTATTTTAACACATGCATAAGATGCATAAAACTGACATTTAAAAATCATGTCAATACTCAGAAAGGCACTTAAAATACTCTATCAAAGCAAGAGCTCTGCAAAGTAGCCACTCCCTGAATATTTGAAGTGGCTATTAAAAAATGCACACTAACAAGAAAAATGGATTGGAGCTTGAACCTATCTCTTCACATGAATTTTAAGTACCAGATTAATCCTGACAAAGGGGTTTGTTGTGCATAGACAGCGTGTCCACTATTTATACACACATTTTCAGCTTCTGCGTGCTCTGCTCTGCTGCTGCCTCCCACTTCCACCGTCCCTGAACTGTTTGCAGCGCCTCAAGTAACCAGCTGGTGTCACAGGTTAGTGAGCAAAGATTTCATGTGAGGACTCTCACCTGACTAATCATTCTTATTGGTAGCATCATTCCAAGAGCAGTAGAGAAGCTCAGCGGCTTGTTAATGAAATTTAAGGGCTGTCAGCCTGAAAGAGGATGTTAAATCCATGTTCCTGTCCTGAAATTATTTTTATATATCTGCTAACCAGTTTTCACATTCTGATGTGTGCTGGGGATTAGGAGGAAGGGGTATAAAAGGAAGGGACATATGATCTTTTAATATTTTCATACTTAGAGTATGGATCAAAGAGGATAGTTTAAGAAAACAAATGCTTTGTAAAAACTGCCAACATTCAACCCCCTCCCACTAATAAATGAGAAGGGAGCTTTAAGTCATTGAGTAATCCCCACCACCTGTATGAAACATATGTGAGGGCAAACAGAAGGGGAGGGGAGAGGAGAAAAGAGACTACAAGCCAGGAGAGATGACCAAGTCTGCAATATTAATAACAGCCTCGCTGGCATCACCTCCTCTGTCTCGCCACCACTACTGGGCGATTTGGACAGCTCCCCTTAATAGGCTCTTTAGTGCTTAGAATACGCGAAAAGCCTAGTTGCTGCTGGAGCCTAGCTGCGTGCACTCCCTTCATCCCATGCTAGCAATAAGCTGGGAGGGTTTCTGCCGGGAACGCCTTCAGCAGCCTTCGCCGTGCACTCCGAGCAAAGATCCCCAATCCTCCTACCCCAGTGCTTGGGTCCTCGGGGTCCACAGTTAATCCCTGACCTAAGGGCAGCTCTCTCTGCCCAGAGTCTCTAATTGATGTAAACGTGACGGCACCTCCACCAGGCTCAGCACAGCCTTCCTCCCCCTTCTCCTTGCCAGGGTATCTTGGCGCTCCCGACCCTCCAACTTTGGAAAAAGAGCGACACCGAACTCCCAAATCACCCCATATCGGGGACAGAGACGAGATGGGGATCCACGACGGTATGGTTATGCTACAGATTTCTAAAGACCAAAACAAAAAGGGGTTGGCGGGTGTAGAAGGACGGGAAAGAGACAGTAATAACCCTCAGCCCACGCAGGGCACCTCATCTCTGCAGACACAACACATCCAAACCCAACAAATCACTAAAGCCAGCACCTTCCTAGCTCCCCTTAATAATTAATGCCTTGCTGCTCCCCAAGCTCCGTTTCACTCAGCAGACTACAGATGTCTGGGACCCTCTTCCCCATCGACCCCCGCGACCACCCCACCTCACACACACCCGTCTCCTCAAAAGAAACAAGAAAGGAAAAGAAAAACTCAGTCCGCCTAAAGGTCATTTGCCTACTCGGGTCGCTTTGGCCAGCGAGCGTCCCGGCTATAGGAAGACCGGGCTTGAACCCGATAAGTGGACATCAGGAGCGCAGCAGATTTTTTCAGCGTGTGTTAACAGGGAGCCAAGAGGCCCCATTCCTTGGCCCTGGCCACCTCTCCCTCCCTTGGTAGCCCGCCCGCCGGGGCTCCCCGGGGCACCTTCAGCCTTTACCTCTCTCCCCCCTTCCCCGCGGCTCTCCACCTTGCGCATCCTCTCGCCCGGCTCCGGAGCGCACTCAGAGGCTCTAACTTCCCGCAGAGTCCATGGATAAGCAGGAGAGCCTGGAACTGGGGCGGGGGGGAGGGTGGGAAGAGGGAGGCGTGGGAGCCGAGCCTGGGAGGAGAGGCGGGGGGAGCGCCGACTGGAGCCACCCCTCCCGGGAGTGCCCGGCCGCAGCTGCCAACTCTCACCTGGTCCGCCGGCTGCGCCTGGCTCGCCCTGGCCGCCGGGGTGGGCTGCTGCTCCTGTTTCATGGCTGTCATCGCCGGCGGCCCGCGTTGGCGCTCACTTCCTCGCGGGCACTTCAGACTCGGGGACCGTCACTTGGCAGCGTTCGCATGTCACAGGCGCCCGTCGCTCTCGGAATTGGCGAAAGGGAAAGCGGCAGCGACGGGGTGGGGGGAGGGGAGCGACGGGGAGGGGAAGAAGAGCGGCACCAGGCAGGCTCCCCCTCGCAGGATCCCTCCTTCGGCTACCGCAGACCCTCTAACTCCCCACTCTCCCCGCCCCCCACCAGCCGAAAGCGTAGCGAGCCTCTGAGACCAGACACGACCAAGTGGCAAGTTAGTGGAGCGGCGAGCGGCGGGCCCCCGGCACCTGACCGAGCTGGAGAGACGTCTCGCAGCGCTGGAGGAGCCGGGCTCGCATTCTACCGCAGTCCGCGCCCCCCGCCGCCCGCCCCCGGGGGCTCCCAGCGCTGTGCTCAGCGCGCCAGGTGGAGCAGCCGGGTGCCGCGCTCCAGCATCTCCTCAGCAACCGCAACGGGGGAGACAGCCCTGCGCGGCGCAAGAGCTCCCCACTCGCGCGCCCAAGGCTGCCGGGTGCCGCGGTTACCCCCCCAACACGCAACCCCCCCCGCCCCCCGCGGGCCTCTGCTAAAACCCGGAGAAGCGGAGTGCGCCCGTGCAAAGCCCTCGGTGACTCCAGCCCTGCCACTGGGCATGCTCCAGCGCCCCAGAAGGCAAGGGACAGTCGGGGACTCGGGGTCCGGAGCCCTATGGGAGGCGGGCAACACCTGTCGGGACCCTAGGGGTTGTCTCAGATTGTGACCTGGGGCTCTGCGCCTTCTGATTTGGGGCAATGGACATCCTTTAGCCTCCAGCCCAGATTCTCCTACCAGCTGCCTGGGTAATGTCAGTGGAATTCCTAAAGGTTGGTTAAAAACAATAATAACTGTAATGATGATAAGAATCTGATACTCACTTTTTTTTTCCTTTTCTTTCTTCCTGGACACATGTAGGAAAATCTTCAAATCTTAAGTCCTCCCAGCCTTTCCTTTCTTCAACACAACCCTGGCCCATTCAAAGTAGGTTTACCGAGCACCTACTATGTGCCAAATACACTGTGAGGCTCAGAGAGAGGGTTGCAGGGGAGAGAGACTAAACAAGTCAAACCTACCAAATTCCCTGGCTTCAGGGAACTTATGTTGTGTGGGAATTGGGACCCCGGAGCCTGGATACAAATCAATGAGTCAATGTAGCTCTTGGGAAGTTGAATTCTCGTGGATAGACAAAGTCTGCAGTTCATCCAGATGCACTAGTGCACGTGGCTTTCCCCCGGGCCCTTAAAGCCCATGGACCACAAACAGTCTCCAAGTCTCAAGCACAGGTTGTAGGAGATTGCTCAGCAGAGAAATGGCAGGAGTGAGTTGAATATTTAGGTGTTCATGGATTCAGCACAAGAGAGTTCCAGCAGAGAGAACAGAGAATATGGGACAGTGGGGTAGCACTGAGTAGGGCTTTATTGGCTAAGGACTGGCTCCCTGCTTTGAGCCACTCAGTCCATTAATTAATCACTTCTTAACAGAAAGGCCTTTGTAAAATGGTGGGAGCTGTCCTCCTGCCTTAGGAGTTTCTAAAACATGAATTAAAATGTTGTCCTAAATTTTAACTGTAACAATAGTTCCTATAAAATACGTATTTTAAAATAAATATATCAGCAATCGCCAGCAGAAAGATAGAATTAGAGGTGAGTGGAGATCTTGTTTTTCAAAAATATACTCCAGTGCATATTGTGAATGACCTATTTACTCTGTTTCAGGAGAAATAACTTTTTGCTAGGAATAACTTTGCAAGTTGCGAATGTATAAAGCAATTTTTTTAAATGAAACACCAGTATAATAGCTATTGGGCAGTTTATCCACTAATTGTGACAATCTAGATATTCCCTCACATGTAATACTTTTTGGAAGGAGGGTGTCTGCATTATTCAGAAAATGTTCCCATTTTTATATTTTGCTCTTCTGTTGATTATTTGAGTATATTCATCTTTTCAATGTGTTTCCATTTTGGACAGTCTGCTTGAGTTGAAGGAATTTACTTTATTACAGAGATATCTGTCACACAGGATAAGTATATGCTAGAGGGAGTTATCCTTTTATATAAGATTACTTACTTGATTGAGTTCAACTGTTGAACTTGAATCTACGTTCTGAGTTCAGTATAAAACCCACTTCATTGCAAATAAAGACATACATTATTACATGTTTCATGTATTGTGGGGGTCTGTGTGTGTATGTGTGTGTGAATTTTTTTTATTAAAAATGCTTCTTTGATTTAAGTATTTGTCTTTGGGAATGGGTTGTTATTTTGTCAAGCTAAGAACATTTTTAGCTTTTGAGATCTAGGTTAAGGGCACTGATTAAAACTTAATCACATGTAAACGGATTTTCCCAACTTAAATACTGTTTTTATTTTTTCAATGTACTGCACTTGAATTACAGTATAAGATGTTCTACTTCATTTTCAACTTAATTTCTTACTGAAGATAAAATCCTAACGTCCAAACAAGAAATGATGGAATACCTTACACCTTAGAAGGGAGTATTTGTGGTTCTGTTTTGTATAGTTTCTAATGATGTTAGTTTTAAAGAAAAAATACAAAACGTCCATTCACAATCAAATGTTTACAAAATTTTAAAAGCACTAAAGTAGATATAACCCTAATGCAGTGTAGATACAAGGGTTCTGTACCTGACTAGATGTCAATTGGTTGATTTTCTTGGTCCATCAGAGCATAAAGGCATAGAACACAGTGAAGTCACTTATCTCTTGCTTCTACCTTTTTACCTGGTAAAATTAAAATGTTTAGACCAGGTGACCATTAAGATATTCTCATTCTCTAAATTTTTATGATGATATGTTGATGTTATATATCAAATGCCTATCCTCCGAATGAAAAATTATTTGTATATGTTTAAATTTTAGTGGAAGAGTCAATTAAGTACTTAGACTTTTTAAAAAAAAAATCAATAGATAAGTTAAATAATTACCTCACAAAAGGCCCTTACCATTCACCACATTTTCCAGTACTCTCTAGTTTTACAGACACATATAGTCACAATTTTGTCTTGATAATGTTTAGAATTCAGAAATCTAGAATTTAAAATGCATTTACAAAGTATCATTTCTGAATACAAAAATCTATTAAAGAGAGATTTAAAAAAAAAGATTTACAGAGTATTTTGAATATTTTTTTATGTATTATCTTTGATCAGCTAATTCATAGACAAGTATACATTTTATAACATTCATATAACAGTAAAGGAAGTTTGTGTACCCTTTTCATGGAAAGAAATCAGACTCTCATAACCGAAAAAGAACTGGAGAGATCACCTAGCAAAATTCCTTCTATTTTGGGTTATAAATATCTGAACCTTACAACACATGGCCATTTTATTCAGGAAGATTTCCTAGGATTTAAACTCCATCACTTCCTTCTGAAAATGGATTGCCTCAAATCCTAATTTCAGGTTCACATGTAGACAGAACTCACAATGCTGCTTTCTCAATATATTCATTTGAGTTTCTGAAGTCATTCAAAAACTTCCTCACATACAACATTGTGAATATCTACAATGTGTTTCTTTCTCTTGCTGGCTTACCCTTTAAAAACAGGGTGTCAATGCAGTACATCTCTCTTTACTTAGAAATATTAAGGTGGATAATTGAGGACAGGTTATAAAATTTAGATAATAATTGAATTAATTTAAGATTATCATTATAGTGTTTTGGTATCTGTGGCAAAATTACAGAGGTCATCTATGCAGTATTCAATCTTCCACCTCAAATAGCAGACACAGGACCAAAGAACCAAAATTTACTCTAAAAACAACCAAGTAAGAAATAAGGCCTAGCTAACAGCTGATATGTCAGAAAGACAAATGTCCCTTGAGATTTTGTGAAGTAGGATATCCTTTAGAGACAAACTCTTCAGTTTCAGATAAATTAGACAAGGCAAATAGTACCCCACAAGCAGCTAGGTGCTTGAATCCCTCACTACATTTTCCTTCTCTTTGCTCTCCTTCCTGAGGTAAATCTGCAGTGTCATGTAAAGGCCACCTTGATGGGGATTTCCCTAGCATTAGCCAGTCCTCTATTGAGTGTCTATAATGAGCACAGCATCAAGAAGACAGAGTTCACGAGCTGTGTCTTCAGAGACTTGGCCTGAAATGTGTCCAATTAGCTCTTTGCAGATGAAGAAATAGCTTTCGTTCACATCTTCTGCTATCATTTGGTTTCGATTTACAAATGACCTCTACTCACCTCAATTGGCTTTTGAATTCCCCAAAATGCATATCATGTCCCTGGGCAGAAAACCAGTATGCTGAGCAATCCTCATAAACAAGCTACATTGTAGAACCTCTAACCAGTAAACTATAACAGGAATTTACTTTTAAAGAAAAAAAGAAGAAAGAAGTAAAGGCACTATATATTTAAGTGACACCCATGTATATTACTCATTCTGTTCTGAGATTCTTTCAGTATCAGTAAACTAAACTTTTTGTCAGTCTCTGTCTTTGACAGGAAGACTTTCCTGTTATAAAAATTCATAGCCCAATTATGATCTCTGGTGGAAGCAGACAGAGTTGCAATATCCTGAGAGTCATTCTTGCTCTCTGGAGACCTGAAGATATTGACAAATTGCTCATGCCTACTGAGGTCTAGTGTTGTCAAATCTCTTTTTGTGCTGTATTTAAAACCTCACATCTTCCTGTCACCCCATAGCCCTTCGGTGTCATATATACAGGAATTAAGACAGTAAAACAATGCAGATTATTTTCCCGTGTATGCTTTTCTCTATATACATATAGCTGAATTGTAACACCAAAACAACTGAAGAACATGAGACATTTACCTGCTGTTGTTATGTTTACCTACTAGATGCCCAACAAGGGACATGTGTTTATTTATTTTGCTCTTTTTTTTTTTTAAAGAGTCATCATTTAATGAATTGGTTATGTCGGCACAGTAAAAAAGAAAAAAAAAACCCTTCCATCTCTTTGAGCTGATATTAATGGTATCTTTTCCAGATTTTCACAACTTTTTAGAAATAAAATAAAGTTTTCTGAATCAGATCTTGTCTACAAATGACAGAGGGTTGCTATGTATGGAGGAGTATTTAGAAACATTGGCATGACATTTGTCTTTTTGAGATAATGTCTGCCTGTGATGAATAAATTTCTTTGAATCTGGTATTTCTTGTTTCCATAACCAAGACAAGATTCTCTAATGATTCAAAATAATCTTCCTTTATTCCTTGAAAAGTACAAGATTACTGAGCCTTCTATTAGAGGTAGACTTCATAGTGGTTACCCACCTTCTTTCCTTATAAAATTCCCAGAAGAGCACAAAGCACATTTCCCATTCTGGAAAATCTTTTACAAATTGAAAGAGAAAATTCTACTGTAAGATCTTGACTAATGTTTGGAAGGAAACATTTTCATCTTTTTTAACACTTCCACAATGTTCAATTTGTTTTTAAGGATTTAGTACTAGATTCTAATTATCCCATGAATTTTCCTCTAGAAAACAAGAGATAGTCGAGGACTCAGGTACAATAGCCCTAGAGCATCCACTGACATTAAAGAGTCCCTGGCATTGTCTCTACCAATTGACTTTCTACCACTGAGGATTTTTCTTCCACCATTGCCAAAGGAAACTTGAGACAAAGTCCTTGGATTCCTTTCACCACACAGAGTCATGTGATTATACAAATAATAGTTTCAAGATACCAGGGGAGGCAAAGTACATTGAAATAAGACACATTAAAACACATCTTTCAATACTAAACATTGTTTAATTCTGTTTAATCTATTAGACACAATGAGTTGCTTGCTAGTATAGATCCCTTGTTATGTTCATCTGTCTGTCAATCTATCACACATCTGTATCTTTTTGGGAGAATAAAGAAATGTTTAAGTCACTCAGTTTCTCTCCTGCATATCTAAATATTTACTCAAGTCACAGATCTTTATCCAAATCAAAGAAGAAAGAGAAAGAAGAGGAAGAGAAAAGGGAGAGTAGGAGGAGAAAAAGAGAGGGAAGGGAAAAGCCAAGAGAATACATTCTGAAGTTGTTAGGGACGTTAGAGTGTAGTAAGTCTCATTGGTTTATTAACACCTTCATAAGAACCATGAAATGAAATACCATAAATCCCACTGGTTATGCCTAAATATTGCTCCTGCCATTGGTTTTCTATATATTTATATAATTTTAGAATGCAGTCAAAAGTGTAACTTCCTCATTCCTATGTCGGTAATATTAGTAATATTGATATTACTAATTAATTTCAAGCTTACCTTGCCTTGTAATATTTTATCATTTGTTACACTTACCAATTAGACAGTAAGCATCAGTGGAGGAGGAGGAGAGAATCTATAACACAAATGATAGTTCTTACAAATCAATGACTAGAAAATCACCCTTTAGTTAGCAACTTGATTTACTGAGCAACACTTACAAGAGTGTTTAATCTTAGTTAATAGGACTTCAAAAGCCTCACAGGACAAAGGGGCAGTCCTCTTCTCTTCAGGGGTCCCCTGACCTTCCACACGGAGAAGGCATCCACTCACATTTTCACCTTCTCGAATATAACTGATCTATTAGGACTCAACACCTTTCACAACCTTCCCATCGCAAGTTCACAGGGACTTTCTTCTTTCACTCTTTGTAGTGTCTGATCTCCTTGCACAATTGCATGCGTTTAGTTTATAATATCAGGTTGGTGCAAAGGTAATTGCATGTTTTGCAATTAAATATAATAGCACCAGCACTTTGGGAGGCCAAGGCGGGCAGATCATTTGAGGTCAGGAGTTCAAGACCAACCTAGCCAAATGGTGAAACCCCATCTCCACTAAAAATACAAAAAAGTCTGGTGTGGTGGTACATGCCTATAAACCCAGCTACTAGGGAGGTTGAGGCAGGAGAATCACTTGAACCCAGGGGGCGGAGGTTGCAGTAAGCCAAGATGGCGCTACTGCACTTCAGTCTGGGTGGCAGAGTGAGACTCTGTCTCAAAAAAAAAAAGAAAAAAAAAAGTAATGGCAAAGTCACAATTACTTTTGCACCAACCTAATAACTTGCTCAGCATACTAATTGTCACATGTGCCATCTTATCTTTTCTACTAATATCAATGCTTAGAAGAGAGGAATTCTATTGGGGACAGAGTTAATTGTGTGTGTGGGGGGGTGTGGTAGGTCGGGGTCTACATCAGTCTCCTTGCCTAAGTAGGGGGAATCTCAGAGGAAATGTTCTCTGGGGAAAAAAAAAAAAAAAACTTTATTCACCCTCTCAACATTAAGCTCTGTTAGCATCTCCTATAAGCTTGTATTTTTTATTTTATGGAATAGGATCATCCAGGGAAAATATATTTTCTCTTTCTGTTGTCCTAGAATATTTTATTTTTCTTTACTTGACATGTAGGAATTATATAATCTTGATATTCCTCTGAACTACTGATGCTGGATATCAGTAAGAACCCATCAGATATTGCTTGGTTCTAAAACATCAAGTAAAAGCCAGATACGCTTGAAATTTTCTACTGCTTAGGAGCAGGTACTATGCGTTATAAAGTACCAAGTTTCCAGTGTGGAGAGCTCATAGAAGAATTTGGAGAGAATTATGTTTGCACTATCACTCCCAATTTATTTTATTTCTTACTTAATACATAAACACTATACTAAATTTTGAGGAGGAGGTGCTATAATGGGCAAACCGCTGAGGAAATATTGAAATTGAATAAAATAATTGTTGTTGTAAATATAGCTTAAATTCCTCTAGACTGTTTATATACTGCCAAAAGGACCACAAAGTCAACAGAAATTTCTAAGATTATGCTCAATCTCAGAAGATAGTTATTTTTGCTTTACATCCTCTGCACACATATTAAATAAGCTTGTTTATCCTGTTTGCTAGTTTTAGGCAACATATTTGGAAAGAGGGTAAGAGGAATTGCTGATAGATGGAGTACACAAATATAGCAAGAAAATAAGACACAGAATGTTATAGAAAGTAAAGAAAGAAAACATTGGCCCCCCCACTTAAAATAATACCAACCTACTACCACTTAGTGTGGGGGAAGGGGAGGAGACGCAAGTATTTTTATGCAATTTAGGAAGATATTGGAAATAAGTATTTTATGGAAAAATAAAGTTTATTCTCAAAATGAGGACTTTAAAAAAAGTAAAATCAAGCTTGGCATACTTTTTTTGAAAGGGTTATTTTGGGAAGATAGGCTGCTGTGATGACAGCATGGTTTTAGGCTAGATAGAGAATTAGATACCAGAACCAAAAGTACAACATTTACAACAATTCTAAATAACTAGATACCTTTACAAATCCCTGAATACCAAAAGCCACACAGTGTGGGTGCCTTTGGTATCTATGTGGGCGAATGCAGAAGAAAACAGTAGGGCAAAGTACAGATCTGATAATTCCAAAATATTTAAGAAAGGAACCCCCAAATAGTCAATGGATATTCATTAGAAACTACAGTGGGCCAATATAAGAACACTCAATAGAACTAGGAGGGATTTCGTGCATTCCAACACTGAGTAAAAGGGGCCCTGTGGGTAGCCTATTTCCCAGCAGGAAATTGGTCTTTCATATTTCTGTATTTCTTATCAGAAGGAAATGTCCTTTGTTTCATAATATATTTAAAGAATATTTGTGCAGCAATCAACCTGGAAAGAAGGACTAATACCTTCCTCTTGAGTAAAGGACAAGCATTATTACTCTTCAGTATAAAAAAGATAATGTCTTCCTCTGGAACCAAAAAACAAGCATGCTTACTCCCCATTATAAAAGATTTGTGTTCCTTAAGCTCAGGGTTCCACTTGTATACTACAACCTACAGTGTGGGTAAGCATCTATCTGACTCGACCACCCCTCCCATGGGACTTGAGGGGAAGAAGAACGCACACAAATACGCTCCTGTGCATCCCACTCATTGTACTATGAGTAATAAAACTCTTTGCCTCTGACCCCAGAGTCTCATGTCTTTTGCCAACGTCCATAAAACTGGTGGGTTAACTCATTAACTTGTAAGCAGTATAAAATCTCAGATGTTTCATTGTGCTTAGCAGGCCTATGTCAAGGTCTTCAGTGGCTGGTGCAGTCTAGATCCTGTGAACTCTTGAAACAAACCTTTCAGGCATCCTTCCAACAGTATATTTACTGTTACATAATAAGAGAAGAAGGATCTCCTTTAGGTTGAAAAGTCTGTCTTAATTTTTACCTATCTAAAAGTTCAAAAAAACTACATTTGTACAAAAATGAGCAATAGAAACCTATCAAGGTCAAATGCCATGTATGTAAAGTTTAGCCCCAAAAAGAAAGTTGCTACAAGAAAACATAGAATGACATTCCTAGGGACCAGAGACTGGCAAATTGTAGCCCAGAGGCCAACTCCAGTCTACTTTCTGTTTGTTAGAAATAAAGGTTTATTGGTACATAGCCACTCTTATTCGTTTACATATTGCTTATGACTATCTTCATGGTATGGTGGCAATGTTAAGTATTTGTGACAGGCCATATGGCCTATATAGTGTAAAATATGTACTGACTTGAACCTTACAGGAAATTTGCCAACTTCTGCTATTGACAAAATAAGCCTGCCAAAAAAATGTCATGCTCAAAATATTTTCAGAAGTGTAACATATTACTTTAAAATGAGCTAAAGGACATTAAGAAAATCATGCAACACATGAAAAAAAAAATAATCAGAACTAGAAAAAGAGATCAAACTCAAGAAAAAAATGGAAATAAAAGAAACAGCAGAGTAGGAATAAAGACTAATCTAGAAAGAAAATAAGAGAATATAAGTACAAAAATAACACTTTAAAGGAAATCAAGTTGAAAAGGAGAAAAAAATATTTAATACTAAAAAGAAATTAAGAAATAAAGAAAAAGGTTTCAAGAAAATGTGACATATGTTATAGATGGCAAAAAAGATCCATGAATGTCATGGGAGTTCCTCAGTAAGAGAACAAAGCAAGGAAAAAAAAAAAAACCTCAAAACCATCTGGGTGCGGTGGCTCACGCCTGTAATCCCAGCACTTTGGGAAGCCGAGGCAGGTGGTTCACAAGGTCAGGAGTTCCAGACCAGCCTGGCCAACATAGTGAAACATCGTCTCTACTAAAACTACAAAAAAGTACCCTGGTGTGGTGGTGGGCACCTGTAGTCCCTGCTACACGGGAGGCTGAGGCAGGAGAATCGCTTGAACCTGGGAGGCGGAGCTTGCAGTGAGCTGAGATCACACCACTGCACTCCAGCCTGGGCGACAGTGCAAGACTCTGTCTCAAAAAAAAAAAAAAGAAAAGAAAAAGAAAAAGAAAAAAACCTCAATACTAAAATATGTAAGAAAGTGATCCTGAAATGTTAAAAATCAATTTAAACTTACTGAAAAATCACATAGTGTAACTGTTAATATTAATATAATACAATCAACACCAAGTAAAATTAAGAAAGAGGAAAAAAAAGAATTACTTGGGCATCTAGAACAAAAGAATACTTGACTTAAAAAGGAACTAAGATTATGATTATTAAACTTTCCTACAGTAACACTTTATCTTAGAGAGAAAAAATGAAGTAACATATTTAAGATATTCAAGGAAAAAAATATGGACCAGAGGTTTTATATTCAGTAAAACTGAATATCAATTGTAACGGTCATATAAAGACTGTTACTAACATGCAATCACTCAAGGAATATTGTTCTCATGGGACTTTTTTTGAGGAATCTTCTAGAAATGAGTTTCAGAAAATGAAATTAACAGGAACATTGCAATTAAACAAAAAAATAAAAATTATATATGTAATTTTAAATTTTTTAGTAGCTACCTGAAAAAAAAGTAAAAAGAAACAGAAGAATTTAAATCAATGGTATATTTTATTTATCCCAGCACACTAAACATTTTATCATCTTGATATATAATCTGTATGAAAATTATCTGAGATTTTACATTGTTAGTACATTTCCAATATCCATAAAAAATATTTTATTCTTACAAACATACCAATTTAGACTAGACATGTTTCAATTGTCCAATACCACATGTTACTAAGAGCCATTGCGAACATTCCAGAACTGGAGAGATAGAAGCATAAGAATTATGGTGGATTACATACTTAGTTATCGTAGAATAAGACAAATTGAGTGTTAAGTGGGAAAGAGTACATAACAGCTATATTATCTACTAATGTAGATTTAGTACAACCAAATGGAGAGAATGAGATGGCATATGCAAGAAAACATATTTTCAATATTTATAATGGGTGGTGGTTACTGTTGTGTGTATAATATTAGAAAAGTAAATGAGTAATTATGAGATGTTCTAACTCTCTAATCTCCAAGACTTTAAGAACTATAATTTTCACTATAGATAAGAGGCAAATAGAAGAAGTTCCCTTAGAAAATAGCCCCGAAATTGAATTGGAAATTTTGATTTGGAGATATCATTATTATCTCATTCCTAATGCACAACAGCATTAGCAGTGAGGCTATGCTTCCAACAGCTCATGCTAGGCAAATGACTGAGTGCAGGTGGTAGAGATACTGAAGCAGTCCCCTTAGGGCTTGTGGGAATCCTCTGTTGGACAGCTTTGGTTTGAGAACCCTCCTAAATATTTCTTAGACCTGAACTACAGTTTGAGACTCTTTCTATCTATTCTCCTTTCTTCCCGTTGACCTTCACAGCAGTAAAGCCTCACAGTCTAAAGGATACTCCTGCTTTTTCTATTCATTCTCTTATTCCCTCACAGACATTTTCTCCAATAACTCTCTTGCACATCTAGTTGCACCTGCTTCTCAGAGGACCTAGATTAACTCAGTCTAAAAATAATGACCGACCTAGCGTAAATTAATTGTCAAATAAAATGCAGGGTGCTCAATTAAATTTGAGTTTCAGATACACAACAAATAATTTTGTAGTATAAGTATGTCCCAAGTAGGTGACTACGTGGCTTGTATTTTTATGTGCTAACATTGGCAACCCTAATAGCAATGACTATCACTTGCAGCCAGATTGTGGTGTTAACAAAAAAAACAAAACAAAAACAGAATTTCTTAGAAAAGTGGCTGAATACAGATATAAGAAAAGAAGCATACCAGATAAATCTGAAACATTTTGTTATGAACTAACATGGGAAGTATCAAAGACTACTAGTTCAAGAGGAATCAAAAGTTAACCTTGAAAAGACTCTACCTGGCTGAAGAAGGAAAAAATAGCACTTCAATAAGGACAAAAATTACAGTGCATTGGGATCCATCAGATAAATTTAAATCCTAATTGATCTTCTGAGGATGATAGGGAACCAGCTTACTATCACAAAAACTATCATAAAAACCTCAGTTCTGTCTTTTTTGGAGTTATACCACTGGGTAACCAAATTGTAGATGAAAGGAAGAATTACCTTACATATGAAATTATTTGAGCTAATGTGTAAAAATAATGGGTAGAATTAGAGTATTACCATTTTATAATTACCAAGAAAATAACCAGCCAGCTGTTAACCATCAGTTTGCCTCCTGATGACTCAGTGCTACCTATAATGTTGCAAACAATATAAAAGCTGAGTTTGATCAAGGGTCCTGCTGCCACTTGCTGGAAATGCAGAGAAGAGAAGAACATGTAGATTGGTACCATGAGTACATCAATATACTCACCAAATCCACGCTGGGGCAAAATCCGCAAGCGGCTCGTATTTGTCAACAGATTCATTCTAAGGGAAAGGAGTTTGTGGGAAGAAGGGAGATGACATGTTGATGATATTGGAGCTAAAAGACATATCAATTTGAAAATTGATGACTACATTATAATGCCTCAGGATGTTCACTTAAACATTTATTGTTTATTGTAAACAATAAAAATGTTAAAAAATTGATATAAAATTCAAGATGGTGGTTATTTTGGGGGAGAGAGAGGACAGAGAATGTGTAGAGATTTCTGGACAGCTAGCAAGGTTTCATTCTTTGGCATATGTAGTGGTTAAGATGATATTTGCCTTATGATAATTTTGTGTGGTTTGCTGTATCTGTGTTTCATTTTAAAATAAAAGTTTAAACAGTGCCTAATAGAGTTTGTGGCTTTTAGTAAACACTCAATAAGAGGTAGCTATTAAAAATATATAAAATAAAAGACAGAGACTACACTGAGAGCAGTTCCTTCTCAACCGTTATTTTTTAAAGTGATGATAAACCTCTAGCTCTCCAGGGTCATGCTCTCTCTCCAGTGTATGTACAGCTATAAAATTGCTCCTGCCTCTCCAAAATGTGTTTATGGCATTGAAAGCAGAATGCAGACACTGTTTATTCTTTTAGACCTCCTCAGAGTTAGCAAACACCAAGACAAACTCAAGAAGTTGTAAAGAGAATGGGGATTTATGTCACTGAGATCCTCATCGCAAGGCCATTAACTCATTTCCATGCTGGCAAATACCATATCAACTTAGCCTGCATTCTGCCTTATGGAGAAAATTGTAGATTGTGGTCTATTTGTTGAATTCCAAATTTACTTGAAAAAAGCAGTGGGTCCTGGTATGAGCCCACTCTTTCTTATTGATTGCAGAACCAAACAGTCTATGTGATATAAAGAACAATTAATGCTCTTCTTAGCAGGATTTGTGGCTTCAGGTGACAATGCCTCTTGCCTTTGTGAACTCAGTGTGACAGGCTTGTTTAAAAGACTGTAGTACTCAGTCTGCAATTTTCTAGCTGCAAATGGGGTTCTAGCTTGCTGTTTGAGTTGAGCTTCAATTAGTGTGGAAAGGATGCCTTCTCCTCATGTGTCTGAGATTCCTTTCTTATACAGCACCTACCTTGGCACCATCTCTCCTCAAATTGCCAAGTCTTGACACAGTGGGCTGCATCTGAGGGTCCAAATGGGGTTTCCCTATCTGCCAAAAAGTGCTAAAGTCTCTAAATTTGTACATCCCTGAGGACACCCACTCCAAATACACATTCTTTTCACCTAAAAACATTTTCAAGTTTATTCAGATTCCTCAAAGAAGCCATGCATCCCTGCCCACTCCCATGAAAAGTGATTTCTTCAGTTTTTCATGCTCAGAGTATTCAATTTCTACACTATGGGCTTGTCACATATCATTTTTATCCTTATATTTTTGGGTCTCACACTACCATTCTGCCACGCTTTCCACTCTACCACTCTGTTAGTCAATTCACGTTTTTATTTTTAGTTTTGAGAATAATAATAGTGAAAATAATAATAGTTCACATTTATTGAACGTTTAATGTGGATCAGGCACTGTCTAATTATTTAAATTCAATAATTCTAGAGCATAGAGTCTTTCCTTATCTCCATTTAGAATCTTGTACACCAAGATCTAAAAGGTGTTACGGAAGCTTGCCCAAAGTTCCACAATGATTTAGAAGCATAGCAGAGGTTTGAACGCAGGCAATTCTATTGTTAATATCCTTAATAATGTCTTGTCTTGGATCAAAAGCCACAACAAATAGCTGTCTATTTTAATTAACAAGTTTTCATAGAGTGCCTGCAATAATGACTTTTTCCTTGGCCTGAAATTACTGGTAAATATACTATATCTATATATCTATATATATATATATATTTATATATAGAGAGAGTATATTATGGTATACTATGGTATAGTAGATATACGATACTATATATATACACACACTATATATGCATATGTATAGTATATATCGTATAGTAATATATGCAAATATATTCAGTTTTTCTGTCCAGTAAAGACATTGTTATAGTTAGGTAAATCTGTCATAACGCTAGAAGTAATTTGTATGAACTTTGTTCAATTTATCTAGCACAAAGTATATCTTAGTCCCTATGCACTGTTATAACAAAAATGTCATAAACTGGGTGGCTTATGAACAACAGAAAATGATTTCTCACAGTTCTACAGACGGTGAAGTCTAAGATCAAGGCTCTGGCACATTAGAGTCTGGCAAGGGTCCACTTTCCAGTGTATAGGTGGCACCTGCTGTGGCCTCATACGTGAGCAGGAGCAAGCTACCTGTCTAAAGCGTTTTTATAAGAACAGTAATTCCACTCATGAGGGCTCCACCTGTGACCTAATCACCCCTCAAAGGCCCTATCTCCTCATATCATCACCTTGGTGATTTCAAAATATGAATTTTGTGAGGACACAAACATTCAGACGATACCAGAATGATACATAGTAGATATTTGACAGACAGGTTTTTGTTTTTTTCCCCCCGTTGTCAAATTTATCTCTAGGGTAGAAGTGTGTGAGGAAAAGACTTTATAGCATCCTTAACTAGGGAACATAGAAAACTATGTATTCATCTACATTTAAGATATGCTCTCAATGTTTTTATTATAATTTATTTTATATAAATAACAAGGCTTTTGTAAATATACTTCAAAGAGAAATACATGATACAAGATAGAAACAAAACATCAAAACTGCTCTTTGGACTTGGAGTAATCCTAGAATGGTAGTATAATGGCTCTTAATCTTGAGTGTGTTTCAGACTCTCCCACTCCAGATCCACTCTCAGCAGGAAGATTCTGATGCGATATTGTACAATTCAGAATTTTGAATTTTTTTCACCTTCCTACTTGGTTTGAAGTAGGAGATTCGGGATCACACTTTGAGGAAAAAGTATGTAGTGGTTAAAATATGAGAGTTGGAGTCAGAAAGACCCCAGGGTCATAGATTCAACATTTACTAGCAGTATACTTAACTCTTCTAAACTTCAGGGTGGTTTTTTTTTTTTTTCCTGAAAATGCATAATAAAGGTGTATGTGACTCATAGGGTTATGAAAAAACATATGGAGAGTACTCTGCATATTGCCTAGTACATAGAAAGTTTTAATTAGGTGTGTGCAAGTAATGGCAGCTGTGGTAGTACACCATGCTGTAAAACTGTGGGTATTCTCAATAGTATATGTAATTAGGGAATTGAGAATTAAAACAACAATGAGATACAACTACATATCTAGTAGAATGCTAAAACTGAAAATACTGATAACACTAAATTCTGACAAGAATGTGGAGCAACTGAGACTCTCATTCGTTGCTGGTGGGAACGCAAAATGGTACAGCCGCTGTACCATTTGGTTTGGCAGTTCTTACAAAACTAAATATACTCTTATCACGTGATCCAGCAATTGCACTTCTTGGTGTTTATCCAAATAAATTAACAATTTATGTCCACATGAAAACCTGCACAGAGATGTTTACAGCACTGTATTTATAATTGCCAAAACTTGGAAGCAACCAAGATGCCCTTCAGTAGATGAATGGATGAATAAATGTGGTATATCCATACAACGAAATATTATTCAATACTAAAAGAAAATGAGCTATGCAGCTATTAAAATGCATTGATAAATCTTAAGTGCATGTTACTAATTAAAGGAAGTCAGTCTGAAAAGGCTACATACTTCACACTTCCAAATATGTGACATTCTGGAAAAGCAAAACTATGGCGACAGTTAAAGGATAAGTGGTTGTCATGAATTTGAAAGGAGGGAGGAAGTGATGAATAGGCAGAGAATGGGAAATGTTTAGGAACAGGAAACTATTCTGCCTGATACTGTAATTGTGGATATGTCATTATACATTAATCAAAAGCCTTATTTTATCTCTTTCTTCCATTCATCTTCTTGCCTTTCTTGCCTTTCTGTTATTTCTCCTTTCTTTTTCTGATATACATATTAGAAAAGAATGAAAGCCAAGAAAGTGTATGTATATAATAATTGCAAACCTTTTGCTCGCAAGGCAAAGGGTTAACAGTGCAAATTTTTCTTCCTGTTTCCTCAGGAACGCCTCTAAAATGTGTGAATAAGCTTCAATCAGACTGCCCTTCCCAAAAAAATAACTATAAATGCTGGAAAAACTACAAAACAACTACCTGAAGGCACTGGAGAGTGACAAAAGCAGACAAATTCTGGAATTTGGAAGAAGGGAGCCACACTGGGTGAGTTCTTTCTTTTTAAAGCATCCAGCAAGAGGAAAGGTTTTAGCCTGCACCTTGCAGAGCAGTTAAAACATCATTCAAAGCCCAGCCTAATTTTCTGATTCACCCATGAACTACAAACATGGGTCAGATTCCAAGCAGAAGTTTCTTATACTTAAATATATCAAAGTTACAATTTCCTGAATAATTGTGTACTCTTAACGATTCTACATAACAAGAGTTAAGTGACTTCTTGTTCTGAATCTTAACAGGTGCATGGGGAGGGATCAGTGTCTCTACATGAGAATGGCCAAAGAACAAGATACATTTCCCAGTAGAGAGCAATCCCAGAGAGAGGGAAGTATGGGTCAGAATAAGGTATACTGGTCCCAGGGTAATCGCATTTATTTTTGTTGCATTGGTGTTTCTAAAAAATATGCTTCAGTTCCAAGTTTCAGGAATTGGTTGGTGGAGCATGGGGATCAAGCAGTGATTCAGGAGCTTCCCTGCAAGTAACTGAGTGAGCCAATCAAATAATTTACGTTTAAATCTTTCACTGTGTTAAATGTTGAAAAATAAAACAGTGAATTCTATCCTATGGTGTAAACAGCCCTTATGATTATCTGATATAGGGCAACATAATAGGTCTCAGCCTGAAAGAACTCTGCATTTTCTCAGCCACTTTGCTTAATACAGTGTGAATTGGATCCAGGATAGGGACACACACACACACGCGCACACACACACACACACAAACTGTAAAAAAAACAAATACCATTCTTCTGAGATGACATAAAGATCTGGGAGAAGGAATCTCGCGATTGGCAGAGGCTGCATCTGAGATTGCTCTGTCCTCTACTGGTAGTGGGATATGAACAGAATGAAATTCCTAGGGGATCCTTGGGTATCCAGGGAGATTTCTCCAATGTGTTACTTAGCTCTTTCCATGATGCCATGTACCTTTATCCTATCAGATAATACAAATGACCTAAGATCTAGGAGACTAAACTCTGTTGAGGCATGGCCATCCTCAGCAAGATCAACCCCACTGGACTCTACAGTGCATTTGGCATATTGAGATCCCAGTGCATTGTATACTTTTGTGCTTTCTATGGCATTAACTGCATATTTTAGAATATAGCCTTGTGGAAATTATGCTACATCCTGGATAGTAAGTCATCCACTAATCAGATCCATTTATTCCCTGACATTTATTTTGCCTCATATTTTATCTACTCAGGCATTCTACCATGTCTTAAAGATATCCTTAGCTTGCATGTTGCCATTGTTGTTTTAATAATCATAATGAACCATTACTTCCAGTGGCCTAAATATTTTCTCTAGTTTTATAATGAATAATTTAACTTCCATCCTCTGAAAGGGGCTCTCGTTTTTCTATCCAGTCATGGGCTACCAATGGACTTTACCAGCAGGCATAAATGGTGTACCCTTCTTGCCTATTGCTTCTGGCCTTTATCAAGGGCCACTTCAGCCAGCCTCACAGCACCATGCTCATCCACTGCGATCATGATATGACCTACTGTCCCTCCCAGAATCGGGTACTATCCCAAGACATGTGAATCTAGCTGGGAGAAGAATTAGGCTTAGTATCTACAGAATGAAAAGGTCAATGAAAGGGAGCCCAATGCTGGATTTTTTCTAGGAACAAGAGTTTACCGAAGAAATTTCAGTCAAGAGCCTTGCCCCTTAATAAAAGTTCAAGTTCAACTCCAATCCAAGATCTAGCCCCCAAACTCAGACAACTAGACAAATCTAGGACACCCCCACCACCAGCAGCAGCAGCAGCAAGGGTAATAGGCCTCTCTTAGAGGGAGGAAAAACTACTCAGAGTGAGGCAGCTTTGAAAGAGGAGGTGAAGTAGACCAGGGATCCTCAAGGGCTACTGGAGCTGGGGACTTAGGGCACTGGAGCTGTCTCTTCCTCCTGGTGCAGCAGTTAAGTATTCCCAGGGAACAACCCAACTTCCCTGGGTCCTGATAGAGAAAGATATACAGCATCTTCAGAAGGCTCTAAAGCCTAAGAAGCCACACAGATGCTGCCCAGTTAGCGCTTCCCTCTCTTTCTTTGGGAGCTTGTGGGCCCTGCCACACTCACCCCTGATTTTCAGTTCATATTTTTCAAAGCTGCAGTAAATCTCTTTGAAACAGTTGAACTTCTGTGCTTCAGTTTCTAAACTTGGTCTGCCTCTATTTAGACCAGCAATATTGGCTTCCATCTGATCTCCATCCCTGGGGCTGATCTCCTGGGTCCATGCTATCTATGTGCACACATTGCTTTCTTCCCAGCCTTTGACTTTGTCTGAATTTAGAACCTTGGGCTCTGGCTAGCAGAGGCTTTTCCTGTATTCCAGAAGCCAGCGTTCTGCTATCCTTGCTTGAGTCCCTTTGTGGCTCTGCTTGATTAACTGATCACTGCAAAAAAGCAGTGAATGATTTTTTGCAAAGCCCCAGATTATAGGCAGTTGATGAATATTAAACAGGCAAGAGGAGTGCAGCCTTTAAAGTAGAAACAATGTGCTATTATCTGGCTGTCTATATATCTATTTATATATAAAATAGGAAATCCTCAAGAACAAGAACTGTATCTTATTTAACTATGGAGCATGTAACTCCTAGCCTAGCTCCACGTAGTGGCTCATGCCTGTAATCCCATCACTTTGAGAGGCTGAGGCGGGTGGATCACTTGAGGACAGGAGTTTGAGATCAGCCTGGCCAACCTGGCAAAAGCCTGTCTCTACTAAAAATACAAAAATTAGCCAGGCGTAGTGGCCTGCACCTGTAGTCCCACCTACACAGGAGGCTGAGGCACAAGAATCGCTTGAACAAGGGAGGTGGATGTTGCAGTAAGCTGACACTGAGTCACTGCACTCCAGCCTGGGTGACAGAGTGAGACTCTGTCTCAAACAACCAAACACAAATAAACAAAAAACCTCCTTTCCTATTGTAAGCACCAAATGAATATTAGGTGAGTGAATGAATAGAATGCACCTGTATACAAGACAGCATGGACTAAATCCTCATAAAGCTTACACTCCTAAAATTATTTCTTTTCCAAATTTAATATATTCTTGTCTAGACATAATGCAGTTGAACAAGTTATTAACAAGTATTTATGTACCCCATCTCATACCAAAATATTTGGAGGCAGCTTTTCAACTTCTTCAGATGGAAATGATGGCAGGTAAGGCAAATTCCATGCTCTATCCCTGCCTAACTAAAGTAGATGAATCTTTAACCTTACTTTCTTCACCCCTAAAATGAAAATAAGAGTTTCCATCTCAAAAATGTGTCGAGAAGATCAGTTAAGATAATATGTGTGAAGCAGCATGCACGGTGTCTGGAACATAGCAGGTAATCAGTGAATATTCCTTTCCTCCCTTCCTAAATTGCCAATTTCTGGGTGTTAGTTTGAGAATGCTCCTGATACAACCTGAAAGAGATGTTCTCTCTGCATTTATATGAACTACATGTTGAGTAGAAGAAATGAGAATTAACTAAGGAACTTTTCCAAGCCACACAGTTGGCCATAACATCCCCACCCCTATAACGTATAGAAGATAAAATATTTCTAAGTAATTTTTCCAAACCTTAACCACTTCGCCAAACATCCCTACCTTCTTGCTCTAACTCAATTGTTCTCATTTCTGGTGGAGTTTTTAATACACTGGAGGAAATTCACAAACTCTGGTGATTCTTAAGCCTATCTGGTAATCTTACCATATTCCTCTAGTTCATTCACTCTTTAGTTTTTTTTTTTTTTTTCAAGAGAAACATGTCACATCTTTTGATCTGTCCTTCAGTAGCTAAGAAGTATCTCAAAATAATTATGCCCCCCAAATGGACTTCAGATTTACTTGCTTCCCATTATCAACTCCATTTCAGTAAATGGTAGCTCCATCCTTTTAATTATGTGGATCAGAAAACTTGGCATCATGGATTACATCTTTTCACTTCTTTCTCCTATCAGACACTACACCCAGTCTGTCGGCAAATCCCATTGACTCTCACATCAGAATAGGTGCTGATTTCTCACTACCATTGCTATAAATGTGGTCCAAACTCTTAACACCCTTTGTCTGAATTGTTGCAAAAGCTTGTTGTTGTCTTCCTTCTTTTCAGTTTCCTCAGAGTAGCCAAAATAAGCTATGTAAAAGAGAAGCCAGATCACATGACTCTACTAAAAAATGTCCAGTGGCCTCTTGCTTCAGTGAAAGGAAAAGCCAAGTTTCTCAGAGTGGTCAAAAGGTTCTGACTGATCTCGCCTCTTTGCTATCACCAGCTCTGAGCCATCATCTTCCATCATCCTCCTTCTGCCCATAGCCCTGCAGCCTCACTTGCTGCCTGTCTTGCTGGTCCTTAAACAGAAACTCTCTGCACTGTTCCTGCTGTTTCCTTTGCCAGGAGTGCACTTCCCTAGAACATCCACATAGCTCATTGTTTACTTCCTCTATATCTCTGTCAAATGTCACTGTGCCTGGAAGATCTTTCCTGATCACCTTCTCTAAAATAGCATCCCTGCTATATAGTGAATACTATCCACCTTACCCTGGTTTGTTATTTTTGTAAAATTTATCACCATATGGAACATGTTGATTTGTTTATATGTTTATCTTCTCTCTTCTCTTCTTGTAATATATACTCCACACCTCAAGACCTTTTTCTATTTTGTTCACATTCATGCCCTAAATACCCAGAATGGTGTTTGCCCCTTATGGGGCATAGAATGAGCATGTGTGTGTCATGATACATGAATGCTACGCCCTCTCCCATAGGAGTCAGCTTCTAAAGCTTAGACTTTCTGCCTTATAACTTTGGGGCAAAGAAGCACACATTAGAGTCAGTTCATTGACCAAGTTCCCTGTACTGATGGGAGGAAGCTGATTCATGTATCATGAACATAGAATCATCAAGTTATTTTAAAACAAAGTAGCATCTTAATTTTTTTTTTTTTTTTTTTTTTTTTTTTTTTTTTACTTCTTAGATCTACCTTCCAATTGCAGGCTATTCAATTTCAGCATCCCTAGATGTTTCACAAAACCTGCTTTTCACCTATGACTCACTTGGAAATTCAGTTCCCTCCCTTCCCTGGTAAAACTTAATTTACTTAACCATTGATACTCAGCCCAGAATGTCCATTTTATAACTAATCTTCTGGATGATTATGGTTAAATTTACAACCAGGTGCTTACTATATATTTCTCTGTCTCAGTAGTATTTACCTGGCCTTTTACAATGTAAAGTTTTTAATATGTGTGTGCAGTGGGGGTGGGAGGGATTATGTCTTCCTAGAGTCCATTGATGATTTACATGAAATACCTTAAAAATTAAAACCAAAATCTATAGACTTTCCTATGATTTTTATGTCTGACACCATCTTACAAGACCAATTCTACAATGGCAACATATTTTTCATTTAGGAGAGTGAAACTTTTAAACATCATGTCACCTGAGTTCCTTTTCAAAGATAATATGATATACCATAAATAAGATTATTATTTTGCACATGTCCAAGTTCCCCATTATAATTACTGGAAAAGTTACTAGTTCAATTACTATATAAATGTCTTTGCAAACACTTTCTTGGAAAATAGAAATTTCTAGAAAGACTATAAATTTCAATCATATTTGGAGGAGGAATGAAGACTTATTTAGTTAATAAATCTGTGTGCATCACATGTAGCAGTTTGTTTTCCTTTACCATCAATACGCAATTCATTTTTTTTATTGCCTGGAAGTTATTGATAATTTTAAAGACATTTTGCCCAGATCTAAGCAATCAGAATTTACTACAGACTGTGAATCAAGGAAATACACATAAATTAAACATAATGCAACTAAGTCATGGAGCTTAAATCTTAATAAACAGATATTGATCAAGTATTCTGATAGCATCTACAAGTGCAATTCTAGATGTAAATATTAATAATATATAATGTTTCAAAATGCCTTTCAAAATTATCAGTTATAAAATTGAATTACCTTGGTACATTTCCTGAGGTATTGCCTGTGCACTAATTAATAAAAAAAAACATTGTGTTTTATTTTCCCAAATGAAATACATAGTAATCATTCTCACTCATAAGAGTTATTTTCTTTATGAGTAATTATATCCATGTTAGTCTTGTCTTTTAAAACAATGTTGAATAAAACATTGAGTTAATATAAATAAATGCAAACTGTAAATGTGTTATAAAAGAAAGAAGAACTATTCTCATCAAATGCCTGTGCAACTATTTCACCACAAATGCAAATCAGCCCTAATTTTATTTTCAAAATGCCACTCTTTAAACCAATATAATGCACAATCAATTTTAAACACCAGGAAGGATGCTTTATAATGCAGCTCTAGGGAAGACACACAATTTCTCATTTCTTCATCAGCACAGTTAAGTTGTATCACCAAATAATCTATGAACCCCTGATTAACCAGATGCCATTTTCCACCATCTGTCCCAGATTAAAATGCAGTGATGTGTTCAATAGGGCACTAAAAAAAAAAAAAAAAAAAAAGATAAGCTTTTTTCTTTTCCTCCAGATAGCCACCCAGACCCCCATGTAGAGAGGAAATGAAGCAGTGCAAGTATTTGTGCATATAACTTTTGGAAATGCAAATTAGAATTTAAAAACTCTTTGTTTCAGCTTTGTAATATTCATCTTAATACAGTGTTACGCATCCCAGTGCCTCTTTCATTCCTCATGTGATATCATCTGCTTTTCCTCCTTAAGCCCTGAACATCTCTATCTTTACGCTGATGACCTTCATTTCTCTGTGTAAAGTTGTCTGAGCCAAATGTGACCTGGTGGGAGTACTGGCAGCCTAAGTCTCAAAGCTGAATAGAACTTTGAATCGGGTTATGTTCTAATAGTCTGACAGCACAGGTGTACCTAGAAGGTAGTTGGCTGTGTAACTTCTAAATCACAACATTCTCTATGCCCTGCATTCTGTCCCTTGATAGACCTTCTTAGTTGGAGTTCACTCAACCTCTTAACAGTTTATCCCATTGGGGAACGATTTCTGCTTTCTGTAGCCCCCTGGGCTATGAATGGACAGCTCTCTCCAAACCATAATTTATCTCTTTTTAACTAGAGCTAGCCTCCTTTCCTGTCTGCTCCACCTGCTATTAGACATTCCTAGGTATCCAGCCTAAGCACCTTTCATACCTGGCTGGCCAAACACTCTGGACAAAGTGATGTGTACCACTCATTTCTCTCCCTGTGTTGCTATCCTCTGTGGGGTGGATAGTTGTTCACCCTCAGTCTGCCACATCCTGCACTTTTCCCACCAGTCTGTTTGTCAAGGGGCCAGCCCGCCTCAAGGTTATACCCATTGCTGTTCTGATTAACACTAGTTCACTGCCAGATGGCTCAGTCAGATAGATGTGCTAGAGCAAATCAAATCACTGGCCAGGGCTGGGATTCTTTTGTGGCACTGCCTAAAGCTCTATTTATTTATTATATTCGTTGTAATTCTATCGCTCCCTATCAGAAAATGAAAACCCCAAATAGATGCCCTTCCCATACAAAGGTGATGCTGGATATGCCCTTTGAGTTTATTTTCCATTAGCACAGATGACCTCCTCTTCCCACCAACTCCTCTCTCCCTCCCACACACACCCTCACGCGTGGCTTGCATGTTAACTACTCTGGAACTGTCTTGTTAAGAGTGAAGTCATCTGGACTATTCAAGGGAATAGCCACTAACTCTACCTAGTACAAAAGAGACTGAGCTAACTGAACTTCAGATCTAAATGGAAGAAGAACTAATGTAGTCTACATCATTGGTAAAAGGAATGTCCTCTTTAAGTGAAAATTCTTTAAAATATATTTTGAAAATATACATATATATATATAGGATGGGTGATTTTCTAAAATTATATTGCTCTGTGCCTCCTTATACTAGGGATTTTAAAAATTATGACTTGAGTCAACCTCTGAGACATCAATTTTTGTGCTATTCCTCCAAAGATTATTTGTATACGTGTAATTATTGGCTCCTCAAATAGATATCTTCAGACTTCTTGGCTCTGTAAATCATTATGTCTGCCTTATGTTTGTTTGTTTTTTTATTCCATCTCTTTGCAGTTTTTGCCTTTGCTGATTGTTAGAAACATTTCCCCTTTAAAACTGTTTTTTTTTAAATGGTTTATTATTTATTTATTTATTTATAGGATATATAGTTCCACACTTTGATTTATTTATTTTTTTATTATTATACTTTAAGTTCTAGGGTACATGTGCATAACGTGCAGGTTTGTTACATATGTATACTTGTGCCATGTTGGCGTGGGCAATGAGATAACCATGTTTGGGAGAATAAGTCATTACAAAGAAATAAACACTGGTTCTAACTGCCTGAGGGTGTCTCTTGAGAATATATACACATGAGCTTTCAAGGAGAATAATTTTTGAAGTATTATGACCTTACTTTGTAGCCACATCTGCCCAGTTGATGTGACCTGTAAATACTATGAGAATAACATCAAGACTAGAAAAACATTGCCATTTGCTACTAATATTTTAATAGCACATCCACATCATCACAGAAACACTGAGACAGGACACACACAGGTGCGCTCTTCCATTCATAGACCTAAACACATTTTCTGTAATGGAGAGTCCAAGACACTTAGGGGTGCTTAGAAAGATTGGGTATGCAGAAGAACCTCCTCAGGGCTACTGCTGCACAATAATTGATATTTACATGTTTTTATTTTATTTTTTCAACATAAACCAGGTAGCTGCTGTTTTGTGCCCTAAATGTCCATCCATGGCATACTCCTCAGAAAAACAGGGCATCTCTTTTTTCTTCCCTGTTCCTTCCACTTCTTAAATATAAATAATTAAAACAAATTATCTACCTCTCACTTCTTTAAAAAAGAAAAAACTCTCCTGGCAGAAGATTCTAAATGACAGTAGGAGGTCAAATTAGTCAGCCTGACTGCCCAAGTTGAAGGCAGATGTGAAAGGATCTTTGCTACTGCTTATGACCTTCCTGCACATTTGCTCTTGGCATAAGAATCACAAACCATGAGGAAACTTGCTTTTGATCCTTAAGATGGAAGCCAAGAAACCTTCTTCAAAATGGTCTGGAATTTTGTGTAAAACATGTAAGACTGAACAGCCAGCCCCAACGACTCACAAGAAATTATCTCCTGGGCCAAGTTAGTGATTTGACATCACCATTTATATTCACTGCAAGAACCAAAAAGGCCCAATTTTCCATGTTCAGGTCAACCTCTCCAGGAGGTAAGAGAACAGAATTTCATTGTACTGGAGACCAGAAACGATTTCACTGAGCTTTAAAATGTTCCATTTTAAATTATGAACAGTGTTTTAACAGATGGGCCATTCTACCTACTATCTCATGGGGTAGCACTCATAACGCTGAGACCTTCTCTGTTTTTTGCTGGACGTTGAAAATGGAATGTAAAACTGGGTTTCTGAATAAAACAGATGGGTTGGGTGCTATTATAAGGAAAGTAATAACTAATATATTCTCTATATTGGGCCAGTATGCAAGAAGGTAGACAGAGAATTCATGCAGGATGCACATTTTAGGAAGGAAGAAAGGTTAAAAAGCAATGTAGAAGGAAGTAGAAAAGCTATTATGTTCTATTTGTTCATATATGTATATATATACATTTATATATAAATAATGTATAATATACAAATTACACATAATATATATGGTTTATTATATAATATACAATATATAAATATATAATATACATATTTATATATAAATATGTTATACATACAATTAAATATATTATACATTATATATAATTATGTATTATTTATATATTTATAAATTTTATATATGTATATATATATTTGCTCATATATATATATACACACACATATATATATCAAGTACCCTTCTTCAGAGGATCCATAAAGAAGTACAACCCTAAAGTATGCTCCTACAACATGCTGTTTTTACTTACATGACGGTGTTCAACTATCTCCAACATCTAGCATGCTGCCTGCTGGATCAGTTTAGTTCCTACCTGCCTATTTGAGCTAACAGGTGGAAGCCTTCTTCAGTATTCTCCAGCCATGACTACTCTTCCTAACCTGGGTTTGAAATTAAAAGTGTAGTTTCACAAATTAGTGCCATATGCCATTGCTTGTGTTCTGTTAGAGCAGTAGTGTGGAACGTTCCCTCCCTCTGTCCAGGCTACACAATGGCCTCTTGCTGATTCTCTCCCAGAAATCTTCTTTAATCTGATGTAAAGCCTTGTCCTAAAATGCACTTACCTTGCTTTTTTATGAGTTAAAAATTTTCCATTACTAAAATAGCAAAATGTAATATAATACAACATAACCACTGTTTGCATTGTGGTGGTTCCTTCCAGTCATTTTTTTTTTTCTAAAAATGCACTTACCCTTGACCCTGTTGATATTGTAAATATTTTATTATCCATTATGCTATTACTCTGATCTTTTTAGATGAAAGTCCTATTTGCATCACTGTGCCTTCTTTATACTTTGAGCTATTGGAGGTAGCATAGGAGAAGCAGTGTGGACAAGGATTTTGGAATCAGACATACAGATTTAAATTCTGGCCTTAACATGTACTAGACATGTAAGCCAGGAAACATACCTGACTTCCTCCTCACTCAGTTTCCCCATCTAAATGTGATTATCATAACATATATTTCATATGATTGTTTTGAATATCAACATTAGGCAGTCTACATGCATCATCTAGTCAGCCACTTCATACATAATAACTATCACCTCTATTCCTCAACTCCAAAGAATAGGGTCCAAATGGTTACTCTTATTTGAGGTAATGCTACTGACATGTAACATATAGATGAAACTGCCTACCAGGAAATATTTAATGTGTACTTAAACTTAAGAGTAAATCAATTGTTTCTTCAGAAGGATTTCTGTGAATTTGTACTTAAATATATATATCAAAGAATTATTGTTCTTTATCATGTCTCATAAAGGATCTTTTTCCTAATGTTATTTTCAATCTTCCAGCTATTTATTTAACTGTATTGAGATCAATATTCTCAAAAACAAATCAAATAATAATAACATCCTCATTTTTATTAGATGTGTTTTTGGAGAAGGATAATTTTATTTTCCTTTAAAAGTTCATCATAACCAGTTGTCTATTAACATGGGAACAAAGCAATTCCTGTAGTGTGATGAGTGTTCCTTAATAGCACACCAAGGCCCATCCATCAATTTAGCAAACATTTATTGATTGTCACGTATGGTAGAACACAGTGCTAGGCATCGTGGGGTGAATACAAAATAGCTGGAAGATAACTTTGCAGACAGACCTGATTAAAACACAAATAGATAAGCAGTTTAGCTCATTTGTGTCCAAAATGGTCTCTACCTATCTTGAAGATTGTAGATGGTTATAATGAAAACAGCTTGGGCTTTGCAGTAAAGTAGGCAAAGCTTTATTTTCTCCCTTTAGCAATTAAGAGCCACGTTTCCGTGAGCAGCTTACTCATCTTCTCAGAGCAGCATCCCTCATCTGCAAAATGAGCTTTATATAATAGATACCTTACAATGCCTGATAAAGTTTTTGGCATTAAGTACTCAATTGTTGTTATTTTCATTTATTTTTCCTCATTTTTCTCTATTGATAACATGTCCTTATCAATAGAGTTGTTATAAACATTAAATGAGAAAACTTATCTAAATTACCGGTCTCAGATTCTGGTAAGTACCCAATGTTAGTTCAGTTCCTTGGTCTTAAATTTCCTAAACAGAAATGTTCCTGGCCAATTTGTTGTTGTTGTTGTTATTTGTTTGGTTTTTGTTTTTTGTTTTAGACGGAGTTTCACTCTTGCCACCCAGGCTGTAATGCAATGGCAAATCTGAGATTTTGCCACTGCACTCCAGCCTAAGCAACAGAGTGGGACTCTGTCTCAAGGAAAAAAAAAAAAAAAAAAAGTGTGTATATATATATATATATAGAGAGAGAGAGAGAGATTTTGCTCTGTTAAGATTTTAGGGTTCTTCACAAACTCCTGGAATAATTCTCTTTTCCAAACCCCAGCCCATGAATCCAAACTATATGATAGCTTCCAAAGCTCTCCTTCAGAAAGAGGTAGTTTTGGAAAAAGGAAATTTCTAACACTACTTGGAGGCATGGAGAATACTGGAATGACAGAAATCATACCTGCACTGAGTTTTTCAGTATCAATCAAAGATGTAAAGGAAAAGGGAGTTTTTCATATATGAATGAACCATCTCAAAATAAGATGGGCAAATGGGGTTTATTTCTAAAGTCTGTAAACCATAAATAAAATTTTCAGCTCCCACAACTGGCTGAACCGATCACCTTCTGGCCAACGGGACCCCAGAAAGACCTGAAAACCTGAATTTCCAGCCATAACTGGAAGGGAGGTTGGACACACCTCATTATATCACCTCCCTTTTGGAGCTTAGGCACAAGTGACCAGCATTAAGGTTAAAACAGAGATCATAAGACTGACAAAAGAGAATCCTTGTGGCAATAAAATGCTAAATTCCAACCTGACTCTGGTATAGCATCACATGACAGAAATGACAGAAAGCACATCCCGAAGGAAATAAAATATTTTACCACAAAATATATTTCTTTGACATATTTTGAAATGATCCTGCAAAGCTGTCTTTTGTGGGGGAAATTTGCATAGGTAGAGAATCTCCATTCATGCAGCCAGGCCTTCCCTTTTCAGACCCTTCTCATATCTGGAAAAGATTAAGTAAGAGTCTGACAACTTTCAAGGTCCCAAAAGACACGTTTACCATCTATTCTCTCTGAGAACTGCAATTTCTGAGGCCTCATCTACATAACAGAAACCTTGGTCATCACAACACCCCCAATCTTAACTTGAGCATTTCTGTCTACTAATTTCAAGTCTTTAGACAAAGACTTCCAGTCTAAAGACAAAGCTTAACTGTTAAATTCCAAATCAGAATTTTTCTTTCTTTTTTTTTTTTTTTTTTTTTGAGATGGTTTCTCACTCTGTCACTCAGACTGGAGTGCAGTGGCACGATATTGGCTCACTGCAACCTCTGCCTCCCGGGTTTAAGCAACTCTCCTGCCTCAGCCTCCCGAGTAGCTGGGATTGTGCCACCATGCCTGGCTAATTTTTGTATTTCTTTTTTTCAGTAGAGACAGGGTTTCACCATGTTGGCCAGGCTGGTCTCGAACTCCTGACCTCAGGTGATCTGCCCACCTTGGCTTCTCAAAGTGCTGGGATTATAGGTGTAAGTCACTATGCCCAGCCAAGAAAATCTCTGAATTCACCTCAGGATACCTGTAGGCCTCAGGATCTCTTGAGACTGTTCCCCAGGCCATGGTCACTCATATTAGCTCAGAATAAACCTCTTTAAATATTTCACAGCATTTTTTTTTTTTTTTTTTGATAATAGATCACTAGCTAAGGTAGGAAATCTTCAGATGGATTTGCAAGCATGTTTTTTATTCAGAATCAATTTGAACTTTTATTTTTATTGAGTGCTTTCTTTTCTTTTCTTTTTTTTCTGCCGTATTTTTACTGTTTATTTGCTACTCTTCTTTTTGTTGTTATTTTTTGAGACAGAGTTTTGCTTTATGGCCCAGGCAGGTGTACAGAGGCACAAAAAGGGCTCACTGCAGTTTTGACTTCCTGGACTCAAGCAATCCTCCTACCTTAGCCTCCCAAATAGCTGGGACCACAGACAGATATCAATATGCCTAGCTAATTTTTAATTTTGTAGAGACAGGATCTCACCATTTTGCCCAGGCTGGTCTTGAACTCCTGGAATCAAGTAATGCTCCTGCCTTGGTCTCCCAAAGTTCTGGGATTACAGCTATGAGCCACTGTGCCAAGACTATTTGCTATTATTTTAATTTTGCTTTATGTTCATCTATTTTCATAGATGTTGGAAGGGAGCGTTGTCTGAGAAACCACATCTTATCTGAATTACTCACCTTTCTGTTCTTTCATATTGGTATAACCTCAGGAGCCCCTCCTTTTGCTTTTGGTGGACCTGCATGAACAAACCCATTGAGATGGCTACAGTATGAGAAGGGAAGCTTTTCCACTGTGTAAAAAGTAAGAAATGTTGATTAGGAAGAACTCTGCAGGTAAGAAGTACGAAAACCTACTAGGAGACCATTATTGCAGTGAAGGTAAGAAATAATGAAGAAAATCTGAACTAAGTTGGTAACTATGTGATAGGAAGACAAGATAGACTTGAGAGTTGTTAAGCCAGTGGAATCGACAGAACCCAGGGGATAATTGGATGTGCACAGAAAAGGAAGTAGGAGTTGAGAAAGACTTTTCAATTCTACCAGCCCAGCTAAGGAATATGGAATGGAAGAGGTTGGGAGAAAATAAGTTTAGTGTGGGTTGTATTGACAAGGAGAGATATCTCACATGCAGAGAGGCATGTGGGAGAAAAGTCTTGGTCACTGATGAAAGGAATCAGTAGCTCTGAATCTGGTTGTTGAAGTCTTGAAAGTCAGAAGCATCATTTATAGAAAATGTATAGAGAGATTTTAAAAAGCAAGCTGAAGATGGATGGATGGATGGATGGATGGATGGATGGATGGATGGATGAATGGACGGATGGATGGATATATGCATGCATGGATGGAAGGACAATACCTATTGGATGGGAACACAGAGGTGGGGAAATGAGAAAGAACCATCTGAGTCTTTGTGGAATCGGAAGAGGATTATTTCTCAGAAGCTGAGGAAAAAGGGAATTTTAAGGAAGAATGCATCAACAACAATGTCAAAGGTGAAAGAGAGACCAGACAATTGAAATTCAAAAAAATGCTCAATATGTTCAACAATTTTAGGTAATTGTGACTTAAAAAGTTTCAGGAAAATTATGGAACAAAAATGCAAACAATGGGCTGAAAAAATGCCTACTAAGTTCAATAGCCTACAACTTCCTTCTGAGCTAGTTAACTATAGGGGAGGCAGCCTCAATGAAACTTTTCTTTTTGAAGAGATAGTAGAGATATATGGATAGGAGGGTTTGATTATGTGGAAAATTAATTGTGAAAACGGTTTAGTGAGTCCTAAGCAGGTGCACTTGCTGAAAGGAAAAAGAAAGAGAAATATTGAAGACAATGCCCAGGAGAACAGAAGAAGTTGAGAGAAAGAGAGATGTCTATATGTCATGTGCCTCACCCCACAGTGAAAAATCCCGGCAAGACTTAGAGCAGAGCTTCTCCAACTTTAATAAGCATAAGAATTGCCAAGGACTTTTGTTTAAATGCGTATTCTGAATCACTATGTCTGGAGTTGGAGCTGCAATTTTGCATTCTATCACACTCTCAGGGGATGCCTATGCTGCTGGTTTCCTGACAACACGGTGAGAAGTAAGGACACAGAGAACAGTAGGATGACTCAGCAAAATGCGCTATCAGGTGTAATCAGTGTAAGTGCGAAGTAAGAATATACTTTGACAAATGGCAGAAATTGTGATGGTTTGGCATGGCAAGAATATCAAGGAGGAACAATAATGCATTCTACAATTAAATGGTATATTCATTAAGCATATGTTAAATTCTTATTTAACCTGCATATGCCTCTCCTTTACAGAGCATAGAATAAGGCTCTCTGGAAATTTAAGGGAATCATAATATGCCTGAAAAAATATAAACAAAAATTATCTTAATGAATATATAGACAAATAAGTGCTTCAGAAATAAGCAAAGGCCAAAATCTGTTAGAGATGGTAGGTAGACAGCTCTCATATTTCCTTGGATTGCATCCTCATGAAGGATCTTCAACTTGTCTTTCATTTTGAAATTGAATAAATATTGAAGTGCATTATCATCCACCCTTCCTACATTCATCTATAAAAGGAGACAAGACCGATATAAAGTTCCTATCAATATGTGAACAACAGAGGGAAAAATGAGGCTGCACCCTGAATTGAAGTGATCCTATCTCTTTAAGCCTCTTTCACAGTAGAGAGCTACAGGAAGCATGAGTTTGAAATCATTTGGTCCAGACAAAAGAGGAGAAGCAAGGACCAAGTGTCATGAAGAGGGAAACATTGTCAGACTTTCAGGGATTACCTAATGTCCTTTGATGGGTTTCCTCCTGTTGCCCTGAATCTGGGATGACTGTCCCCTTGTTACTGCTCCAGTATCTTAGCCAATGGACAATGTATTGTTACTCCCCTTCTCGTGGTTTTTGCACACATACCATGAACTCATAACTGAGAAGGATTTCGACGTGTAAAAGTATTTGTAAGAACAAGTTCAGTGACTTTAGAAATTTGCTAGCTGGTTTGGAATAAAGAGATACACATAAAACTATATTGTGAACTAGAATCGCCCAAATTACCTTCTGCAGGACATTATTCTACTAGAAAATATGGACAAAATAATATGGACAATTTTCAGTTTGATGTTGACAAAATTTTGTAAAATTCCTTATATGAAAACCACTCTTCACTATTAGCAGGAGAGCACACACGTTTTAATGGTTCCGACAAATACTGCAGTAAATAATCTGGTTAATTTTGTTTAAACCAAATGTTTCTGAACATTTTTGCATTATTTTTAAGCCATGGAAATTTTTATATCATAAAAGCTATTAATATCTCAGGGTCTTAGTGCTCCTCAGAGGAAATATGAGGAAATATTTAATAAAGATTGAGCTGTTCGCTGAAGTTAGTTTAAGTTCAATTGCAATTAGGGAGAACCGCAATCATTTCCGGCATCTAAGGGAAGCATTAATAAGGAGTTTAAACAGGCCTTGAATGATGTGAGTATTTTGATGCATCGACAAAATAAGATATTCTGGGTTGAGATGGAAGTCAAGAGGGTTAATAGAATAAATACAAACATGAAGGAGGAAATGGTTCAGAGTTCAGGTGTGTTTAAGGGACAAGGAAAAAATCAATATGTCTGGAGAGGAGGTTTTTGATTGAGTAAAAATCAATTTGGGAAGGCTGATTATAAAGACCCTTGCATTTTTGGGTTAGGTTCGATGAAGATTGAAGTATGCATTAATTGCATCCAGAGGGGAACAGAAAGGGAATATGTGTTGAGCATTCTGAACAAATCATTTTCTTTCTTTTTTTGTTTTATTGTGTTTCCGTTTTTAAATATAACACAAGCCCATGGTCAAAAACTCATAACATGAAAAAGATAAACAAAAGAAAGTTAAAATAACTGATAAACCCATGAACTAGGTACAATGAGTTGACATAGGGAGTATATCCTTTGCCACTTTTTCCTAAGTTTACACATGGTCACACCCCCATTTAAAAAAATGTCAACTTACACCATGGCTGACACATGACAGTCACAGTGGCTGTAGACTAAGCTACTAAGGGGCAAGTAAATGAATATAAATGTGTATAGTAAAGTAAAATGCACAGATGACAAAGATGTAGTCTTTCACACAGACAATATTACAAATTAAATATATGGAATGTCCCTTGTTTCCACAAAGAAATATTCTTTCTTCTTGGACTACACCTCTTTTATTTGAAATATACAGCCATTCGGGTCCATTTTTAATCTTAACTCTCCTGATAGAAACACAGATATTTACAAAATATATTTTCAACTCTAATATTAGGGAAAAAATGATATATGCCATCTGACTCTAGGTTTCAGTGTATGGGAGGCAAAGGCAGAGGTAAGGTTAAGGCTGAACTGGAAAGCCATCTCCCTCCGTGAGACTAAGCACCATACTGCAGCAGTAGCTGCTAGATGAGATTGGGCCCAGAGTTGGCAGATCTTCACGATTTTCAAGAGAATACAGGAATCCAGAACTTATATAATATCCTCTATTTTATAACAAATAAGAATTATTCATTTTAACACCAAGAGAATCAGTATTCCACAGGTGAAACAAAACACACACAGGACTCTACAGTTTTTGTCTAGTTCTTACAGATGCCCACAAAATAAAACAAAACACAACAGCAACAAACTTCCGCGTTCTTAACAGTTAGGGTACATTACTGTGTATCCTCTCTGGTAGAAAATCTTACAGCCACAGAGTAACGGGCATTTTGACTTTACTAGACTTTTCCATCCTTTAGATGTGGCCTGGTACAGTATTTACATTTGTATTAGCATATTATGAATATTTTATTCTAAACAAAGTTGTTTGGAAAGTCTATAGAATTTCAAAAAAATATGCTACTGAATGTATATTTTGTGGTTTTTGAGTAGATATTTTACCCATTGGAGGAATATCTATTCCAAAATGCCACTTAGGTTATTTTCAAGAACTCCCTGTTGAATATTGATGCAGCTCTGTGCTTTTGTAGAAGTGGGAACAAAGCCGTCTGTGTTGAACTGTGGAATCACAGTAATTACTACAATGTCTGTAATCAGGGAAAGGTTAGGTTGAGAAAAGAGGAATATAAAAGAGCGTCTGTGACACTCAAAAAGAAACAAGAGAGAGAGCATTGGAACAACAAGAATAAAAAGAACAGTTGAACTTCACTGTAAAAAATAACTCCGAATATATATATATATTTTTTTTTTCATGTAAAATCTGCATTTCAAATGTAAACTTTTCTCTTATTTCAAAATTCTTATCCAGGTGACACCCTTCTTTTACCTATTTGTATCGTTAATATCACTTTTAAATAAATATTTTTCAACTACTCCAGGTGGACAGAAAGAGAGCGTTCATGTTCAGTCAAGACTGTTCAAGAATAGAAAATACAAAATCTTTTGAAATGTGGCCAGGTGCAGTGGCTCACACTTGTAATGTCAGCTCTTTGAGAGGCTGAGGCAGGTGGATTGCTTGAGCCTAGGAGTTCAAGACCAGGCTGGGCAACGTGGTGAAATCCTGTCTATTTTAAAAAAAAAAAAAAAAAAAAGCAAAAAATTAGCCAGTAGTCCCAGCTACTTGGAAGGCTGAGGAAAGAGGATAGCTTAAGCCCCGGAGGCAGAGGTTGCAGTGAGCCAAGATCATACATACCATTGCACTCCAGCCTGGGCAACATTGGGAGGCCCTGTCTCGAAACGAAACAAGACAAAATAAACTTGAGTACAATAAAGTACTATGTACTTTTTGCCAGTAGCAATGATGGTGTAGACTAGAACAAAATTATATAAGATAAAGATGTTCAAAAAATGGGTTACTTTCAACAAAAGTATGTATTTTGCCATTTTGGAAATATATATATAATCTCAATTATGAAAGAGGTATCTTTTTACTTAGCCTGATAATATGGCTTGGTAAAAATCTAATTTAAATACATTTTTTAAAAGGCATTATGGGCTGGGCACGGTGCCTCTCGCCTTTAATCCCAGCACTTTGGGAGGCCGAGGAGGGCGGATCACGAGGTCAAGAGATCAAGACCATCCTGGCTAACACGGTGAAACCCCATCTCTATTAAAACTACAAAAATACAAAAAAAAAAAAAAAAAAAAAAAAATTAGCTGGGCATGGTGGAGGGCACCTGTAATCCCAGCTACTCAGGAGGCTGAGGCAGGAGAATAGTGTGAACCGGGGAGAAGGAGCTTGCAGTAAACCAAGATCATGCCACTGCACTCCAGCCCGGGCGACAGAATGAGACTCCATCTCAAAACAAAATAACAAAACAAAACAAAAAGGTATTATGATCTATTGTGCTTAGGTGGCTCACTATTTGAGGAAGCAAAGAAAATACTTCAAAAATGTTATAATTGCCTTCTAATTTTTCTGATTTCAAAGCTTATGTATGTTTGGATTTCTTGAAATTGGAAATACCATTTCCCTCACAGGGAAAGAACAAAAATAAATAACTTCCTCAGGTTTTACAGCACCAACCAAGATCCAAGTTTCTTTCCTTTTTAGGAAAGGTCTTTTCCTGTTTAGAGTTCATTTGAGAAATCTTTAAAAATATACCTCACGTTATATTTTATATTCAGAGATGATTTTAACAAGATGAGATAGAAGAAATACTTTCTTGTGGTCTCAAGCCTATTTTATCCTTGTATTTTACTGATCTCATTACTACTGAAATTTGAATTCTAGACTTTTGGATTACCCCTTTTAACAATGCATAACTTTATGAATCGGACAACTAATCACCACTAATGCCTGAGTTAAAGTATGGAATTCCTTTCACAGTTACAATAGATAGAGAAACAAAAGAACTTATGACTGGAGGAAGGTTGAGAAAGGCTCTTTTTTATAGCTGCATGGACTCTGGTTTTATTTGTAAAAGGAGTGGTTAGGATGAATTATCTCTAAGGTGTCCCTGGCTGTCCTCTTGCTAAGTAGATCCAGCATTAACCCCTAGAAAGTCAAAGTACAGAATCAGAGTAACTCCACAGTTATTTTTTTAGTTCATTTATTTACAGTGAGTTTATTCAATAACTGTAACTATTTATTATACATTAACTAGATGTCAGGTACTGTTTTAGACACTAGTGATACCTTGGTTAACAAACAGACATTTCCCATTTCATTATTAACTTAATGTAATAAAATTTACATGATAGAAAGAAACAAAGACATATAATTACATAAGTAATTAATAAGCTATAATTCTAGCTATTATGAAATTGCATAAAAAGGGGATTTGATCTTGTCTTGAGTGGTCACATAATAATGTCACATAGGAAATGGCCCTGAGAAAATACTCTTTAAGTTGGGTCCTGAAGCAACATCAGGAGTGAAGGGAATATAACCGGAATTCTAGTCTAAGGAAGGTATAAGAGAGTTGCCTTTCAGGGGCTTAATCAGGCCAAATGAATCTTGTGTGCCTAAGAAATTTAAATTAAGCCAGTGCTGCTAAAGATCAGATAATGAGGGAGACAGTGAATAGCAAAGATATGGCTGGTGAGGTATGCAGAGGTGAATCAGGGATGCTCATGTGGAGCTATGTCAATAATTTTGGAATTTATTCCAAAAATAATAGGAATTCATTGAATGGTCTTAAGCTTGAAAAGGGCATAGTCAGGCTGAGCATGGTGGCTTATGCCTGTAATCCCAGCAGGAGGATTACTTGAGTCTAGGAGTTCATGAGCAGCCTGGGCAAGACTGCAAGAGCCCCATTTTTACAAAAGAATAAGAAAATTAGCCAGGTGTGGGGGTGTGCTTGTAGTCCCAACTACTCAGGAGGCTGCAGTTGGACGATTGTGCCTGGGAGGTTGAGGATTCAATGAGCCATGATTAGGCCACTGCACTCCAGCCTGAGTGACACAGTGAGACTTTGTCTCAAAAAAAAAGCATACACAGATAGGCATTTTATGTATAACTGATATAACTGAGCCTGTTGGGTGTGATAATAAAATAATGGCTAATATTTGCTGACTATCTTCCTGTACAACAGGCTTCTTTTGGGGCAAACATCTAACACATTAATATTTAAAACAACCCAATGAGGTTGTTAGAGTAGGTAATTAGGCAGACACAAGCAGGGCAGGAGAGGGCTCCCCCAGGAATGTTAGGCAACCAACAGGTGATGGTCAGGTGGTTGTTAAACTGTCTCTCTAAAATAATAATTGGTCTCAGCTGACACCAGGAAGACATTCTCACAGTAGATAGAAAACAGCTGAATCAGTCATCAGCCGCTTCTTGATAAACTCTCAGGAACTGAGTGACCAGGCTCAAAGATGTACAACAAGAGGAAAAATGGTGGAGTTTAACCAGTAAATGACCTTCCTTTAGGAACACTTGATTGGTAAGGGAAAAATGCCTCAAATGAGCATTTGCACTACTTTAGTAAATGCACTGCAAATGCAGCCCCTCCCAAGTGCTAGCGGGCCACTGAGCATGTGAACAGCCCACCCCAAGGGAAGAATAAAGGGAGAAGAAACACAAACCCCAGAACCATGCCAGTATTTAAAACCTCAAATCAAGGGATAGACAGGGAACTTGGATCTCTCAAGTCACCTACTTGGCCCTCTTCAAAGGGTACTTGACTTCCTTTCATTCCTGCTATGAAACTTTTTAATAAACTTTTGCTCCTGCTCTACAACTTGTCTTGGTCTCTCCCTCTGCCTTCAGCCTACTTCTGCCCCTTGGCTAAATTCTTTCCTCCAAGGAGGCAAGGATTGATTTGCCGCAGATCCTTATGGATTTGCAGTTGGTAATATACATTGGTGCTGTGGCTCAGGTAAGCACATTCCCTAGTGGTAAGACACCTTTATGCCTTGCTTTCTTTGGCCAACAGCATACAACTCCCTGTACAGGGATTCTTTCTCCCCTTTCACTCTCCTGCTTACTAACCAATGCCCAGAATGATTCCTCTTAGTCACAGTGGCTCTGTTCTTCTCAGCTGATCTCTCAGTTCCCCGTGATGAGTGGCTCGTGAGAGTGGGAAGGACCTTGGAGTCTGCACAGAGTAGACCTGAAGCACTAATGGCCCTCTTGGACAGGAGGCTTCTGAGAGTAGTAGGGCTAAAGCCTAAGGCTGTTTAATGTTCAAGGTTTCCTCTGCTTCTTTCCCATAAATGCACACTGCCTATTTTCCTGTTTTGTCTGTCTGTATTCTGAAATGGTCTTGTGCTCCTTCTGGACCACATTCCCAGTTTGTTATTTGTATGTCCACAGCTTTTGCTGCATTGTGTAGGCAGCAAAGAAATGGGCTTCCTTGTAGGTAAGTCTCGGCTCACTGCCAGGGCACACACTAATTGGACCTCTGGCTCTGCCAGCTCCTTATAACTTCTAGAATTCTCTGAACAAGAGTCACTGTAAGGTCTTGGCAACAAGGATATAGGCTGGCCCAAGGCCACAGGTGTAAGAGACCAAAGTACCTGTAGGACAGAAATGAAGGCTGATCCCAGAAATTGGATGGGACCGAGGTTAGGGGTATCCAGTAAGCACTAGTTCATTCCAGAGCCCCTTGGATGAATGGGGAAAACCCTGTTCACTCTGATCTTCCACAGGCAAAGGATTCAGGGAAAAAAGGGGGTGGGAGGGTGCCCTCCTCTTCTCTTCTCTCATGTGTTGTATCTTTACAAATGGGTAATTGCTCTTCCATAAAAAAGATGGGACCAAGGTTATGGGTACTCAGTAAGCACTGGTTCATTCTGGAACCCCTAGGATGAATGGGGGACACCCTGTTCACTCCAGTCTGCCAAAAGTGCAGGAAAAATGTGTTAGAAAAACTAGAAAGAATGTCTTCATTTTCTTCTCTCCTTTGTTCTTTCTTTGCATATAGGTAATTGTGTCTCCACAACACAGGGCATGCCCCTTTGATGCATACTCAAACCTGGGAAAATTTTGATCCCTTAAAACAAATATCTAGTTTTCCTTTATAGTACTGTTTAGCATAAAAATGATCTGAGAGAAAATTACAAAAGTCGCCTCAGGACCCAGTGCCCCTATACAAGAAATCCTCAAATTAGCCTCCTCAGTCTTTCATAATCTAGAGCAGAAAAAGGAAGACAGGTCTAAGGAGAAGGAGAAATGCACAAACAGGAGGCAGTCTTAACTACTGGCTGCTCTGCAAGCCCACCAGCCCCCTCCAGGTTGCCCTAAGGACACTCCTCTAGATAACTACCATTGGTGCAGAATACCAGACCACTGGAAAAAAAATTTCCCAAATGGGTCAAATGGGAGAAATCCCCACATAGCCTGCCCTCTCTGCCACAAGCTCAGCCACTGGAAAAAGGACTGTCCCAAGAGCCAAAAATGCCCCTAGGCCAGGTTCTAATCCAATAAAGGCCTTAAACTGAAGGGATCCGCAGCTCCAACTAGCTCCCAGATCAGACACTGCTGGCCATTGACAGGACAAAGCCAAGGGCAACTCTGGAGGCAGGAAGTAGTTATAAATTTCTCTTTTGGGTTCAAGAGCTGCCTAGTCTGCGTTAATCTCCTTCTCTAAGCAATTCTCCTCCAAATCCTGTTGGGTAATGGGGGCAAATGGCACCACCTCCCTCCAAAAGAAAAGATTCACACTCTTTTATATTACTTAACGGACCAATTACTACTCTTCCATAAGTGCCAAGTAATGTCTAAAAGCCCCACACCCCTTTGGGATGGGTGCCTGCTTAATATTTACCAAAACTCTGAATTAATCTTTCCCTCTAATAACCCTATTTCTCCTGGGAAAGTTACCTAAATCTTTAACTTCAACCTGGATAGTCCTACTTCAGGGGTTTAGAAATAGTTGATGTTGCTCAGAGAAGCCCTAGTAAGAAATCTAACTGAGCAATCCCTTGAGGGGGAATAACTTCTACAGTATGCAGATAATCTCATCTTCTCCCCCTTCGTAGTACTTGCACAGCAACATAACTTTTTAACAGAAGGAAAATTACTTCAATCTAATTCAAAGATTATAAAAGTAAAGAGATTTTTTGGTAAGGAAGGTTATAAAGAAAATAGATTTTATATGAGAAGTGATCTTGTATGGTAAATTCTTGCCCTAAAGTAAAATGACTAGTTGTTTACAAAGAGGGATGTTTAATGTTTAGGACAAGTCAAGTCATCCAAGTATGTTGTAGATGGTCTATGTAAGTCATAAAAAACATTGCGAAAGGCAATTTATAAAAGGAATGTAAAATTGTAAAGGTTATTACGTCTACTAAATGCCTTAGTAGTATAAAATTCTACTGTGACTCTTAATAATTGCACTACTTGCCTGCTTCAAATCCATTAAATTCTAGGCAAGGCATGGGAACATACAGAGTTAGCCATGCCCACTAGCTGTGCTAGAAAGGGTCATACTTTATTTTGTTTTGACATCTCTACTATCTCCACAAACATAGAAGGCTCGTTGTCTTTAAGTTCAAGGTACCTTGTATATTTGTGTCCAATCCATTCCCCAATGTCTTCTGACTAACTAGACTGGAACTTGTACCATAGGCTATATATCCCTGACATCTTCAAACCCCCAGCAGTCTCTCTCTCCCATCAACAATCCACAGGCATTCCATCCTTCTTAGGATGAGTAGGTCTATCCAATTAACCCCCCATCTCATAGGACTTGGCATTATAGCTGGTATGGGTACTGGAATTGCTGGAATCACAAAAGTCTGCTTGGCCTATAGCCAACTCTCAAAGGAAATATCCAGTAACATTGATGACATGGATAAAACTTTAACAACTATGCAAGAACAAATTGACTCTTTAGCAGTCATAATCCTCCAAAGTTGTCAAGAGCTAGGTATGTTCATGGAAGCACAGGGAGAAATCTGTTTAGACTCAGATGAAAAATGTTGCTTTGGGGTAAATCAATTGGGAAAAGTACAAGACCACATCAGACAGCTTTTAAATTGAACATCCAGTTTATAAGAACAAGACACTCAGAACTGGCTAAATTGGGAAGAAACCGGGACATGGTTCTCCCGGGTTCTTCCCTTTTTAGGCCCACTTGTTAGTCTCCTACTTTTGCTCCTTTTTGGTACATGTCTTCTAAGCACAATAACCCAATTTGTCTCCTCTTGCCTTCAGGCCATCAAACTCCAAATAATCCTCAGTGAGGGATACTTTCCTCTCAATATTCAAGAGGCACCCTTTTAGAGGACCCTAGAATTCCCATTAGAGAAACACAACAGAGTTGAATTCCTGCCCCTGTCTCCCTTGGTCCCAGCTAGATACCACTTTCATTGACCCATGGAGCCACTTTTCCCTGACAGCTAGCAGGAGACCAAGACTCACAGAACAAACTACCACAAAAGACTGACTTTAATCCATTATACCAAATAATTGAGTCTTGTACTCTTGAGGGCAGAAATGTTAGAGTACATAGGTAGGAGTACTTGAGTAGGACAGGAGAGGGCCCCCCATCAGGAATGTCAGGCAACCATCAGGTGATGATCAAGTGGTTGTTAATCTGTCTCACTAAAATAATAATTGGCCACAGCCAACACCAGTCTCCCAATAGATAGAAAACACTGGAAGCTGGTGATTAACACTTTCCTGATAAGATCTCAGGACTTGAGCAAGCAGGTTCAGGCATGCACACTAAAAGACAAAATGATGCAGTTTAACTGGTATATGGCCTTCCTCTGGAACACTCTACTGGTAAGGGAAAAATGCTTCAAATGAGCACCTGCATGACTTCAGTGAATACACTGACCATGCAGCCCCTCCAAAGTGCTAGCAGGCCACTGTGCATGTGGACAGCCTGCTCCAAGGGAAGAATCAAGGGAGAAGAAATGCAAACCCTAGAAGCATGCCAATGTATGAAACCTCAAGTCAAGGCCCAGATGGGGAACTTGGATCTCCTAAGTTGCCTGCTTGACCCTCTTCCAAGTATACTTGACTTCCTTTCATTCCTGCTCTAAAACTTTTTAATGAACTTTCACTCCTGCTCTTAAACTTGCTTTAGGCTGGACATGGTGGCTCACGCCTGTAACTCCAGCACTTTGAGAAGCCAAGGCAGATGGATCACTTAAGGTCAGGAGTTTGTGACCAGCCTGGCCAACATGGTGAAACCCCATCTCTACTAAACACACAAACACACACACACACAATTAGCTGTACGTGGTGGCATGTGCTCGTAGTACCAGCTACTTGGGAGGCTGAGGTAGGAGAATTGCTTGAACTCAGGAGACAGAGATTGTAGTGAGCTGAGAGATTGCACCACCGCACTCCAGCCTGGGTGATAGAGTGAGACTCCGTCTCCAAAACAAAAAACAAAAAACAAAACAAAAAAACAAACTTGCCTTTATCTCTCCCTCTGCCTTCAACCTACTTCTGTTCCTCAGCCAAATTTTTTCCACCAGTTAGGAAAGTATTGAGTGCTGCAGACCCATACAAATTTGCTGCTGGTAACAAGGTAAATATTATTATCTTCATCTTACAAAAAGCTTTCAAAATTACCTAATATTGCTTAGCTAACGAGTGAGCAGTCTGACTTGAAAGCTGGCACTGTTAACTTCTACACTTATTTGATGGTTGATAGTGATAGAAATTAGTTTGGAGTAATTAAATGGTCTAGGTAAAAGATAATATTGGTTCAGATTACAGTGATAGTAACAGATTTGAGAGAAGTGGAAAGACGCAAGAGACATTTGGGAGTAGACTCAGCAGAAATTGGTGATTGATTGGCTATAGGAGGTAAGGGAGAGAAAGAGATCAACATCTAGGTTTGGGTCTTGAGTAAACAGATGAATCAACATGTAGGTTTGGGTCTTGAGTAAACATGCGAATAGTGGTGCCATTTATCTAGATTGGAACATCTCAGAGAAGAGATAGGTTTTGGTGGAAAAGATTTTTCTTAAAACAAAAGTTATTGCCAGGCAAATATCATCCCTGAAAAGCTACATTAAGTGGTTATTGCATTTGAAAACCTAGTTTTACTTAATATTCTGATATTTTCTCACTCTTAGGTGTTCATCCACGCTCCCCACAACGTGATTACTCTGAAGGTGTTCAAGGCAATATATACACTTAGAAGAGGACCAGAAGGGAGAGAGGTCATCCAAGTTTTTTCCCCCCTCCCTTAAGCTTCCTTGTCTAGTTGTATCTTTTTTTTAATAGCTTCGTAATTATTTTCAAGAAGATAAGGCTGGTTCTCATCATCTTCTTTTTGTCTTATGTTCAACTTACAAAGCGTTTTCAGAAATCTATGTATAAGTCAGTACTCCAAAAGTGTGATGAAATATGGGAAATACAGACAGTTTGATTTTTCTTTTTAGAGACAGGCTCTCTCACTGTCACCCAGGCTGGAGTGCAGTAGTGCTGTCTGAGCTCATTGCAACCTTGAACTCCTGGACTCAAGTGCTCCTTCCACCTCATCCTCTCGAGTGGCTGGGACTATAGGCGAACACCACCACACTCAACTAGACACATTTTGAAATATAAATACTAGCAGTTATTTTTATACAATTTATGTTAAAATACTAAGCTCCTTGGTGTAGAAGGACATCACAGGAAAAGCTGACTGGTAAAATTGCTGTTTTCACTTTCCACCATCATGGTAGCAGGCAGAACGCTGAATTTTCAATCTCCTTAATTCTCTTTTCTCTTTTTAATGATAAAAACACATATTATTTAACTTGCTATACCTTGTAAACAAAATAAGCTAAATAATCTACTCTTTGTCCTGGTCAAACATTAAGCAAGCAATCACCAAATACTGATTGAGTGCTTACCATGGCAAAGGCAATACAGTAGGAACAGTGTAGAAACAGGAAGTGTATGAGTTTTTCTCACAGAACTTTGTCATCTAGCTCATGGGACAAGATATAAACATGTTTAAGAAATGATGAGTGATTATGAGGTGGAATAAATAAAAAGATACAGCAAATGGAAAAGATTAATTGAATTATATATATGTTCTATTAGTTTCAAGAAAAGATAAATTCCTTGTGCATAAGAAATTTGGTAACAATTTATGGAAGATGAAGGTTTTGAGCTTAATGTTACATTATGTATTGATTTTAACTAGAAAGAGAGAAAATAAAAGAGGAAAAAATTGCATGATATTCTAATTGTGAGCAGCTCAAGAGGAAAGCATAATGTTATGGAAAATATACCAATAAGATCAATAGTTAGGAAATGTGTGCTTTACCTCAAGTTTACAACAATTATGTATATGTAAAGAAGCACCTTCTCTGAGTTTCAGTCTTCTCATATTTAAAATAAGTAATTTGGACCCGGTGTTCTCTATGGAATATTTGAAACTTAACATCTTTATTATAAAGAAAGAATAAGTCCTTCCTACTTGCCCAGCATGAGAGGAAACTAAAAAAAGATAAGAGTCTTGGAAATATGCACATCACAGTGTGAATCTGATAAATTAAGATTAGGATCATGGCAGACCTATTTATTAACTAGGAAGCTTGGGAAAAATACATAACCGTGATGACTCTCAATTTTCTCACCTATAAATAAAGATGATAGATGATAGAGGTTATAGATGAAAACATAGATATAAAGATAGATAAATAATTAGCATTTTCAATAGACTTCTGAAAATGGTATGTAATGGCACTGTGTATAGTAACTTGTTGTGTAGAAGGCACTGAAAAAAACTTCGTTTCATTCAATACATCCGTTAATGAAATAGCTCTGGGTTGCTGTCAGGAGATCTGTGTTCAAATCTCTGCTGTCCCATAGACTAAGTGTCTCTGGGAAAAAAATGAGATTTGAACTTAATCATTGTGCTATTTAAGTACCCCTCAAATATTTTAGAGGAAAACAAACGGTTAAAGTATATACGGGACAATATGAATGCAGCAGTTGAGAATATTAAATGGCTAGAGAATGATTCAGTTACCCCAAATTTCACATTGTTTTTGTCTTTTAACTAGGCTAATCTATCCCTCACACCACTTTCCTTCTGATGCTTTGGATAATATACAACCTCTTTTCAAAGTACTTTGTGATCCCTGGATACTGTGTAGGTTGTGCACCATTTTCACAACACTGTGCTAATTAACATCACCATGAATAATTATCTGCAGCTTCACAATTATCTTTAGCATTTTCTTTTTATATTATTAATTTTATGGATTATGAGAAGAACACCATAAAACACACCACCAGTTTTTATGCCAAGAATATTTCATCTAACTTAGAAATGCCATGCAGTATATTTCAGAGATAAATGCCACTTATAAACACAGTATTGTAATGCGTACTGAAGTTGCATGTACTAAAGATTGGAGTAGCTATTGGTAGTCAATGAATAATGGATGGGAATGATTAATGACTTTGTGAGATAAGGGATAATTAGATTTGGCATGTGCATCCACCATTTAAGTAAATTGGTATGTGGAATGCATGGCTGAAAGAGATACAGACAAGTGACATTAAGCTTTGATGATTCAAATGGGTCTCCTGAGAATAGATGATCCAAATTCTCTTCTAATTTTTCCCCAACAACTCAACACAACCATAAAGGTAACCATGGATCTTATTGTTATGCTAACAACGGTTATCACAGCAGCAGAGTAACATACACTGAAGCCCAGGCAAGCCTATTTACACCTTTCTGCCTTAGGTCATTTACCAGTTTCCCAGAGCTCAGTCATTTAGTCAAATAATGCTCCACTATGAACCGACACAGTTCGGAGAACCAGAGCTCTTGGCAAAATGATGAAGAAACAATGGTTTTCTGTAACATCTCCTGTAAACCTCCCCAAAGGTCTCCAACGTGAGCACACATATCATCATACACATAGACAAGCCGACCTGTACCGTCGTAGGCACTGAACCAGCATAGTGCCCTATGACTGCTCACCTCACCTGTTCACTTTGTGAATAGGTACAGTACCTGTTCATTTTGCAGGCAGTGTAATGTTTTAGATTCTCTGTATTCTTATCAAACTACTTATTTCCCACTTCCCTTGTTGGCAGTATTCTAGTTAAACTAGGGAATTAATTCCTTTGTGTTAATGCTACACTTCCAAAACTCAAAGTAGAAACACTAGTAAGTCACAATCAGAATAGAGGCATACCAAAAGTGATTTGTTATGAATTCTAGTATTTGTTACTAGTGTTACATAAAATTACGTGAAAGAAATTTTATATTTTGAATTGGGCATTTTTCAATGTTATCAGTACCAAAAAATATTCACTTGCCTTAGAATGTGTGTTTATTTTCTCTTAGAGAGGAAAAGATAAGTGGAGTTAGAACTCGAATACAGGCTCCTGAGCAGAATGAGGAGCGGTAAAAGTGGGGCGTTTAGTGTCACATGAAGAGAATCTAGATTGTGAATATAACCCTTTGAGAATAAATATTGGTGGGTGCTAATTGATAGATGATATTTTTCTTCATTAATATTTACAGTTTTAAATGGATCCATGTAGACATAGTAGAATGTTTAAATGGGCATGACTAAGAATTAGGAATTAGGAGTCAGGCTTTTATTAAATCAAATGCATGCTCATCATACTTTCTTTTTTTCTGTGTCTTTTCAAAGTCAAAATAAAAATGTAAAGACAAATCTCCGAATTTAACATTTCATCTGTGAAGAAAGAATTGTAGTTTGAGGCATGTACATGGACTGGGGGTATTCTGTAGGTCCAAAGAACAAAGAGAAGGCTAGAGGTTTTATTAAAAAAAGAGATATATTATGTACTGCTCTTCGACAAAGTTCACTGACACTAGTAAGTGTTTGGGGAGCTGGCAAGTTCTTACTGGTGAGCAATGGTGGTGGGCAGAATTAGTCCTAGCATTGCAGCAAGTCATCTCAGAAGCTATAGATAAAACTGGTTCCTGGTTACAACAAGCAATTTCAGTAGTCAGACTTGCAGAGAATTATATTCTTGGAGCAATGTTTTATACGCTGAGTGCTTTTCCCCCCAGCTTCTAGACTCTGTTTCAGTTTGGATATGACAAGAATGACTCAATATGTATGATCAATTATAACAGTTTTCAATAGGGCAATACACAAAAAGAATAACAGCTAAATAAGAACCAAAACATAATATTAAGGGCTGCACAAATGCTTGATATCTTCATACACTGCTCGAGTAAAGTTCAGTTTTGAGCAGCCTATGTGGAACGTTATATGTTGCCCCAAAATATGTATCTCAAGGCTTTATTATTCTTGGATTGTTCACATAGATGAAGGAAGTGGAGAGGAGATGAAGCATAATATGACAAATACTGGCAACCAAGTCCTCTTCAACCTTCATGTAAGTACCAAGGAGACGGAGAAAACGGACATGTATTATTTAATGCACACTCAACTTACATGCTAGTGACTATGAATTCACTATTGTTTGATATCACGCTAATCCTATTAGAAGTGTTTTCCTTGGGCCAAGGAGTGGAATTGGGGAGGAGGATTGTTATGAGCAAAAAAGAGAAAAAAATCTAAGATATACTTCATGAAAATATTAAAAACAATGAGAATTTAAGGCTAACAGAAGACACATTCAGGGGCAAAAAACCATTTGGAACATTTAGACTTTAAAAAGCACATATAGACACATTTAAACATACACACATATATATAGCATATATACAACATATGAAATGTAACATATGGTATATATAACAAGTAAAACATACAAAACAAACATTATATAAAACATAGCATATATTTGTATGTGTTATATATTTTATATATGTTAACATATAATATTACATGTTATAATTACATAAAATTTAGTCCAGACTGATACAGCATACACAAACACACCACACACACATCTATAACTTAAGTCACTTTGGGAACCAGATCTACGTATCTGCAGACTAAACCTATGAAAACAACTATATCATTTAAACTAGTTGTGTTTTTATTCATGAAATAATGACTCATAGACCACCAAACATATGAGCCAAATGTGAACGAAAATACCAGAATGGAGAAGCATACGGCTGACTAAAGCAGAGGTAGAAATTAGCTATAGCACGTATTTGGTGGATTCAGAGAAAAGCAAGCACTTGTATTCATAAAAGAACAGAATGCTGTCAAAATAAGAGAGAATTATTAACTATAGTCACCAAGTTATACAGTGGATCTCTTGAACATATTTCCCCTAACTGAAATTTTGTGTCCTTTGGCCAACATCTCCCCACCACCCCACCACCCTCAGTCTCTGGTAATCACCGTTTTACTCTTTACTTTTATGAGTTCAACTTTTTTCTTGATTTCACATATAAGTGAGATCATGCAGTATGTATTAATAACAATGTATTATATTAATAACAATGTATTATATTTTTGAAAACTGCTAAGAGGATGGATTTTAAATATTCTTATCAGAAAAAAATGGTAAGTATGAGAGGTAATGCATATGTTAATTAGCAGGAGTTAGCCATTCCACAATGTATACATACAGTATTTCAAAGCACCTTGTTGTACATGATAAATATATATGAATTTTGTCCATTCAAATAATAATAAATGTTTATAAAGAAGTCATATGAAAAGAAGTAAAAGAAAAATATGTAAAATAAAAATTTTTTAATGTTACTTTATGGAACGGAAAGGAAAAGAAATACACCTAAGGATCTAACTGATGATCTGGATGATAAAACTTGAGAAAATTTCCCAGGAAACAAAAAGAACAGAAGACAAAGGGAAGAATAATAAAAGAAAAGATTATTTTAATGGAAAAAAGATACGATATTCTGGATTTTATCTAACAAGAGTTCAGGGTGAAAAGAACTGTGATAGTGAATGGAAGAAACAAGTAAATAAATTAGAAAAAGATTGTCTTCAGAGAAGGGAAGGCACATCTTCTTATTAAAAACATAGAAATGCTGATTAGAATTTTAAAAAGATCCAAATCCTGTTAAGTTTCAGAACTTCCAGGATAGGGAACTTTCCTCAACCTTCCATGGAGAGAAAAAGTAAAACATGTACACCACACAGCAGACATCTGATTGGCTGCTTGACTTCCATCAGGTACTGAGTACTAAAAAGACAATGAAGAAACACCTTGAGGAACATTATTTCTACTTTTCATTTGTGAAGCATAATGAAAAACTAAAACCAGTTTTCCAAATGTTCAGGATCTCATGAGAAATCTACATCTTGAGGATTGCTCTGGATGGATCTTCTCATTGCATGTGGCCTGAATTTTTCCCTGATCTGTCACATATTTCAGGTCTGAAGCTTGCCTTCCCCCAGATGCTGGGAGTATTGATGACTGAAAGTTTGCAGCTGAATTCCTCCTCACCCACCATCCCAATATTGTTCTGGTTGGTGAGAGTCACCTTGCCCAAGACCATACCCCGTCCTGGGTGTAACCTACACCCCATGTCTACTCCCTTGCGGCAGCTGGAAAAACATAAAAGGGGCATCTCCACCCAAGAGATTCCCTGTGAAATCAGTTGAGGCCTTTGTTGTGAGGGTTCCACAGGCCAGCTTTTTATTTTACTCAATCTTGCTCCCCTTTTTAATCTCCCCTTGTCTCCCCTTATCCCCCACCAGGTTGATCCTTAGGCACAAAATCCAATCAATGTCCTATCAATTTCCTGAACACAAATCTTTGTTTCAGAATCTGCTTACTGGGAAACCAATGTGCATTAAAAATCTATACAACCTAATTAAAAAACAAAAAGAAGGAAAAACATATTCAAGAAAGAGAGAGGATGGTTATGAATATGAGTCAGTGGTCACCGAAGATGTATGGAGAAGACATAAGCACGTAAGAAAGGAAAAGCTACTACTTGTGTAAGTTTGGGACATTATCTTTTGAGCATTAGAACTTTAGTGCATTGGATTGCATTTCCTTCTCCACAGTTTCAATTTCAGTATTTGGTTTGCATATTCGCATAATTTTAAAACCATAAATGTAATATTTATTGTGCTTATATTTTAAAAATCAACCTATAGTAAAGCTAGAGTACAACTTTAGCTACGTATCAAATGTGAAATTTATAAACTTTACAAATTTAAAATACCAATATAAACAAGCTCTAGGAAAGGAAAGAGAACATACGGTTGGCTAAGTCACTATGTGATTACACTTTTCAAAAGTACAATAAAATGATACTATCTAAAGCTAGTAAATCAGGGGAAAAAATCAAAATATTTATTTAAACTGTATAAAGAAAACTACCTGAAGAAACAAAACTGAGAAACTATGAAAAGAAAGACTATTCAGAGATGAAATGTATATTGGTATGTGAGAAATTTTATAGTATTAATCTGAGACTCATCTATGTATTTTTTAATGTTATAGATAGTTCTCTAATTTAAAATATAACTTAAAAAATAAATAGCACACTTATCAAAAAAACTATTTAAATACATTATGTTCAAATAATGTAACTTACAGTAAAATAACTTAAATCCTTTAATTTAGATAATGTCCATAACTTTTGAAAGTGCTTTCATACACTGCTAAAGTAAAAGTCATTTATCGATCACTTCTGGGAAAATTGCTCCTTTTCCTAGTAACTCATATATTTTCATCTCCAAGACAGGTAAAGGAAAATGTCTTTTTGTCCTTTTGACAGATAAGAAAACTAAAATACAGAGAGTAAGTTGGTTTGCCTAAGGTCATAAAAACTGATCCTGATGGTACAAAAGCTCCGTTTTTTCTTACTTCCAAAGCCAGAAGTTTTAGACTCTCCTTGTCATCACTATGAAATTGTTGATTACCAAAAAAGTTAGTCTGGAGAAACTGAAGTGAGAAATAGATGGAAAGGAGAGTGGGAAATGGAGAGGTAATCGTTATTTTCTTCCTGACTTATTTGCCAGGCACTGTGGTAGGTGTTTACACAGAGTTTACTTCACTAATCCTCACAACAAGTCCTGTGAAATAAATATTTTATTTTGCCCAACTACCATATTAGAAAACTGAGGCTCGTACTTACTAAGTTACTTACGGGAGTCCACGTAGCTTGAAGATGGCAGAGAATTATCAAATTCTCAAACTTGTGTTTTTGTCCCTATAGCAGAGTCTCTGAAGTTCAGCATTATTGAAAGTTTAGGGTGACTGATTCTTTATTGTGGGGGGCTCTCTTAATTGTAGGATGTTTAGTATAAATTCCGGCCTCTGTCCAATTGATGCCAGTCACATTCCCACATTCATTTGTGACAACCAAAGATGCTTCCAGGTGTCCCCAAGGATTCAGGGTGAAGGAATCACCTCCAGTTGAAAGCCACTGTATCCCAGGAATGGATAATATTTCCTTGAGCTGTGTTACAAAATATCTCCCTAATAGAACTTGCAGTTCTTTAAACTGAAATTCTCTCTAGCCTTTTCTTTGTACCTCACCATCAAATTTTCATTGACAATGTCGAATTTTTTTTTTTTTTTTTTTTTGAGATGGAGTCTCATTCTGTCACTAGGCTGGAGTGCAGTGGTACAGTATCAACTCACTGCAACCTCCACCTCCTAGGTTCAAGCGATTCTCCTGCCTCAGCCTCCCAAGTAGCAGGGACTACCGGCACACAACACCACGCTCAGCTATTTTAGTAGAGACGGGGTTTCACCATGTTGGCCAGGATGGTCTCCATCTCCTGACATCGTGATCTGCCCGCCTCAGCCTCCCAAAGTGCTGGGATTACAGGCGTGAGCCACCGTGCCTGGCCAACAATGTTGAGTTTTAACTGAACCCTGAGATTCTGGAAAGCAATAGGGTTAAGAAATCCCCAAACCTCTTTGTTTCCCAGAGAAGTCTTACTACAAGGAGATATCCTTCTCCAGATGACTTGAGAAAGATTATGAATGTTCTCCTTGTTTACTTCTGACAAGGCCAGACACGCATACACCAAATCCCTATTATTTACTTTATAAATGATCAGTTACTGTGTTAACATCAAACATCTTTAATGACATAAATTCAGGATTTTTCTACATAGCTATGGATGCTCAAACGGGTGAGGAGGTGCCACATCTGATACAGGAGGGGCACTGTCATAGTTCCGCCATACCTCCATTCAACCAGTCTCCTATATCTCTCATCCCTATTTCTCAACCATGCACCAACTTCTCTTTCACTGATTGTGCCACAATAATATTGTCAGTGAGATTTTTGAACCAACATTAATTACAATCTCAAGGGCATTCAGGGCCTGCAAGCAGGTAAATAATTAAAATTAACAGAAATGAAATAATAAGTAATGGTAGAAAAAGTGGCTATGTTGGATGATGCTAAAATTCAATTTAAAATTTTTTTCAGACTTTACTTATAGAAAATCTGTAATTCCTACACTAGATCCACACATAAGTTTTAAATTGGCTTACTGGTAGGTCAAATGTCTCCAAGAGATTTGTTTTGTATGATTTGTACATTGTTTAATACAGTAATTCAAATTCTTACCTACATTTAACTGAGACTTGCTTGACATAAAGAATTGGATTTCTGATTTCTCCTATGTTGGAAAGATAGATTTTACATTTCTGCAAGGAAATAATTTGCTTGAGCTTTGTAGATAATGTGCTGTCTTTTTGAGTGGGGCATAGGCTTTCAAATTCACCCCAATATATTGGGTTATATCTGGCTGTTCAAATCTTGTATATTACCTACCAAACCTCTGCTGGTATCTGAATTTGCAAACTTTGGTCTATCTGTGCAGTGACTTTTTTTCATTCTACTCCAGATTTACAAATCCACAATCTCCTTTCCCTGCATATTTCATCTATGTAAGTTGAGATACATACATATTAGGAATAAGTAGATTCTTTTCCAGGGGTAAACATCCACGGAGGGTCCATATATCACCCTGAGAAGTAGGCTGGTGAAAGAGAATACCAGTACCAAGAAAAAGGGTGAGTAAATCACTGGTATCCTGGGTGATCAAATTAACAGCAATAATGCTGAAAACGTTAATTTTATGTGAAGTAATCTCAAAAACTTATGCTGATCAAATATATATAAATGCATTAATTTGGAAAAAAATAAAGGTTATTTGATTTATTTTTCCCTTCAAACAAAGATGAGATTATATGAATATATTATTTTATAAAAGAGAATGTTTTGTTTTAAATTTTGTACATTCAGGTTTTCTTAAAAAGACTGACTAAAAATGTTCCGTAAGTCTTTTGACATTGTAATAGTAATATACTAAAATGGAACAAATCACAAGTACTATAAAATTGCCTTAGTCATTATCTTTCTCAAAATTAGCATTTTAAAGTACATTTTGCATTTATAATAAGATGGTAATGCATAAGACACTCGTGATATAAATTGAAAAAGATTTTGTTATACCTATCTCTGCCTATCTATCAATCAATCAATTAGTCATCTATCTATCTATGTATCTTCTATTTATCTACCTACCTACCTATCTAGCTAGCTAATCTGAGCTGTTGTTTAAAAAGTATCTGTCGAAATTTTGACTCCTGGATTTTAAAATATAGGCTTTAATTTTCTAGTTATCTGACATATGATAAATCTTATGGCTAGCACACACACACAAAAACTATAACCAATCCCACAAACTTTTTATTGTTCCTTCTTTATTGTCTTTCCCATCAGCTTTCTTGTTTCTCCTTTCTCTTACTAAACAATTTATTTTTAATCCTTGAGTTTCAGTATTTTAAGGAAATTCAGTTTTGTATACACTTAATTAGACCGAACAATAGACTGTCAAATCAGTGAACCCTATTCCCTTCATGTTATAATACACAAATTAAGTAATGTAAAAGTTATCAGGGGAAAAGTCTTTTAAATATCTCTTTTTAAAATACTGTTGTTGAAGTTATGATAATCATCATTAATTAATGATTATAGAAAATCATTGGTTTAAGAACTTTTTAAGAGAGAACACATCAGGCTGGGTGCAGTGACTCGCACCTGTAATCCCAGAACTTTGAAGCTGGGGTGGAAGGATTGCTTGAGTTCAGGACTAGATCAGCCCTGGGCAATATGGCAAGACTCTTGTCTCAAGAAAAAAATGTAAAATTAGCTGGGTATGGTGGCGTGCGCTGTAGTCCCAGCTACTCGGGTCGGCTGAGGTAGGAGGATCGCTTGAGTCTGGGAAATTGAGGCTGCACTTCAGTTTGGATGACAGAGCATGACCCCTATCTCAAAAACAAACAAACAAACAACAGAGACAGAGAGAACACATCTTCTGATGCAGTTCTAGTTTAAGAAACTTTATTCCCTCGTTTATAATTGGTGCAAAAACTTTCTCATGGGACGAGAGTGCTTGCATTGGATGCCAAGAAAGCCATCTTGTAAAAAATCAGTCCTGTAAGACACTGACACAAAATGGAAAAATATTCCGTTACTACCTCACTACAAGATACTGTCTGTGGAAATTATTAGCAATTCTAAGCATTCACACAATCACTGTTCAAAGTGACATTATTGGAGACGTGGCATTGACAAGAAGAATTGCAAAGCAGCAAGGATGATAAAGCAATTTGTAAAAGTACAGTAGGCCATCATAATGATGCCAAAACAGTTTTAGGTGACGGAAATTATATGTATGTTCATGTCTTTAGTACTAGGAAACAAAGTCTGCATAGCTGGGTTACGTCAGGAGTTAATCTGACCTGTGACTTAAAGCCTCTAAGTTACAATAAAAATAAAAATAAGAAGGTTTGTGTTGCCGTTAAGATGTAACATTTCTTCCAATAACTTTCATTTGTTTATTTGGAGTCTTTTGCCTGCATAATATTCAATATAATCACTGAAAATTTGTGTAATTAAAAAGAAACAACAAACAGAAGAGTGATTGATTCATCTGATGTGCCTGCTTAGCTTCAATACATATTTTGTTAGAAAATATAAATAATTTATTTGCCTAGGATTTATATTAACTTAATAGACTTGGAGCCTAGTTAATTATCTCTAACTATGCTAACCCATTTCATGGGCAGAATCATATTAATATAGTTTGGTATCTGTTCCCTCCAAATTTCATGTTGAAATGTGATCCCCAGTGTTGGATATGGGGGCCACGTGGGAGATGTCTGGGTCATGGGGGCGGACTCCTCATGAATGGCTTGGTGCTGTCATCATAGTGTTGAGTGAGTTCTTGATCTGTTAGTTACCATGAAATCTGATTGCTCAAAAAAGCCTGTCCTGCTTCTCTCTCTCTCTCACCATGTGACACATCTGCTCCCCTTTTGCCCTTCCTATGATTGTAAGCTCCTTGAAGCCTTCACCAGAAGCAGATGCTAGCACCATGCTTCTTGCACAGTTTGCAGAACCGTGAGCCAAATAAGCCTCTTTCCTTTATCCCTTCATAGCAACGCAAAACAGACTAATATACATGTGGATGTGTAAAATCATGACATAGTCATCTAAGAGAAAAAAAATTTAAGGAAGTATAATCAATAGAGAGGTAGACCTAGATGTGAGTATGTGCTAAAGACAAATGGTAAAATATAAACTCTATAAGTCATCTTTGGCAAACTAGGTTATTTCCTTGTACCCATGGGGGAATTCAATCAATTCAAGCAAACATTAATTTTATAGAAGAGATTTTTTTTTTTTTTTTTTTTTTGAGACAGAGACTTGCTCTGTCACCCAGGATGGAGTGCAGTGGCACCATCTTGGCTCACTGCAAATTCTGGCTCCCGTGTTCTAGCAATTCTCCTGCCTCAGCCTCCCAAGTAGCTGGGACTACAGGTACATGCCTCCACACCTAGCTAATTTTTGTACTTTTAGTAGAGACGGGATTTCACTATGTTGACCAGGAAGGTCTCAATCTCTTGACCTCATGATCCACCCACCTCGGCCTCCCAAAGTGCTGGGATTATAGGCATGAGCCACCGTGCCCGGCCAAAACAGATTTTTTTCCTGCATAACCTAAGAGAAGATCAAGTAAATTTTTGACTTAGTTGATCAAATACTTTTGATGTTATATTGGAGGGCAGTGGTCTCTCACTGAGTTATTGGAAAAGGAAAAAAAAAACGGACTACCTCTTACGTAAAACACTGATGAGACCTTACTCAGTGTGAAGGAACAAGGAAGACTATATAATTATCACTAAGGAGGCTGTAGACAGATGGGTACTGCCTATATATAAATGAAATTATGAATCAATCAATAGCAAACAGCACCATTTGAGCTGTTTCTCTAGAACTCAGAATTTTCATGGATATAAGTAATATCTTACTCTACGGTCATGTAAAACATTTGCAAGACATATGGTTGGGTCTATAGCCAGGTGTGGTGGTGGGCTTCTGTAGATCCAGCCACTCAGGAGGCAGAGGCAGGAGGATAGCTTGAGCTCAGGAGGTCAAGGCTGCAGTGAGCTATGATGATGCCACAGCACTCCAGCCTGGGCAACAGAGCAAGACCCTGCCTCTTACAAAAAAAAAAAAAGACATATGTATTTGACATGCTCCAAGATCCAAAATTCTTAAAGCACAAACCTGACACCACAAATGGAAAATTCCATGTATAAATACTTAATACAAACTTTGCTTCACATACAAAATTATTTAAAATATTGTATAAAATATTGTATAAAATCACCTTCAGGCTGTGTGTTAAGGCATATATGAAACATAAACAAATTTCAGACTTGGGTCCTATTCCAAAGATATCTCATTAGGTACAGTATATGCAAATATTCCAAAATCCGAAAAAATATGAAATCCAAAACACTTCTGGTCCTAAGCATTTTGGATAAGTAATTATCAACCAGTATCTGCTTCCCTTGGTTGGGAAGCGGAGCAAAGCAAACTAATTTATTCACATATTAAATGATTATGTATTGAGGTTTTGCTATCACTGAGGCACTATTCTAGGTACAGGGAATAAAGTCATTCCCCTTTCTGATTCTTCATGTAAAAACCATTTTGAATTCTCTTTTGCAGTTAAGAGCAACCATATGACCTGGTTTTAGGCTTTCTCCATTAAAAACTTCCCATGTATAATCATCCATATTCTTTTCTCATTTCCTAAAATTAGAAATTCAGGTAACATCCAAGCTCACTCTGGAAGCCAAGTTTTGGAGATGGTGGAGCCAAAATCTGAAAGAAGACTTGGTTCCAGAATCATTGTCTGAGGCCCAGCGCAAGGGCTGACGCCTGTAATCCCAGCACTTTGGGAGGCCAAGGCGGGTGGATCACGAGGTCAGGAGATCGAGACCATCCTGGCTAACACGGTGAAACCCCGTCTCTACTAAAAATACAAAAAATTAGCCGGGCGTGGTGGCGGGCGCCTGTAGTCCCAGCTACTCCAGAGGCTGAGGCAGGAGAATGGCGAGAACCCAGGAGGTGGGGCTTGCAGTGAGCCGAGATTGCACCACTGCACTCCAGCCTGGGTGACAGAGCGAGACCCTGTCTCAAAACAAACAAACAAACAAACAAACCCCTCCCCCATGTTATTAACTGAATGTTAATGTTCCCCAAATTCATATTTTGAAATTGTAACCCTAAAAATGATGATATCTGGGGGCAAGGCCTTTGAGAGGTAATTAGGTTTATATAAGGTCATAAGGGTTGGAGCCCCCCTGAGGGAAAGAAGAGAAAGAGGGACCAGAGCTCTCTGTCTCTCTCTCTGCCCTGTCAGGACACAGTGAGAAGGCAGCTGTCTGCAAGCCAGGAAGGAAGCCCTCACCAGGAACCAACATCTTGATCGTGGACTCTCCACCCTCTGGAACTGTGAGAAAATAAATGTCTGTTATTTAAGCCACTCAGCTTATAATATTTTGTTATAGCAACCCTAGCAGACTAATACTTCCCAGTATACATTTACTTTTTTATGTAACTCTGTGTTAACTTCCTCATTTCTCCTATTCATAATTAGTCAGAAGAAATCTGGACCATGTAACTAATTTGCAGAATTGGTTCAGGTACCCAAATATTTTGCAAATTGGTCCACTGCATTGATAACCTCATGTTAACTGGACTAGAGTAGCAAGACATTGCAAGTGCATTAGTGACCTTGGAAAAACACGTGTGCCCTAGAAATCGTAACATAAACCCCATGAAGATTTAAAGATCAACCACAGCAGTGATGTTTTTAGGAGTCCAGTGATCTTTGGCATGTTGAAACAATCCAATAAAATTAAAAGACAAAATGCAGCACTACTTTGGATTCTAAAGACAGCATGTTTCATATGTGAGAATACTCCTTCTACCCATTAGTGTGTGACAGCAAAGGCTGCCTGTTTTTGGTGAAAACTAGAGAGGAAAAATGCTTTGTAGGACGTGTAGGAGAAAGTGGCTTCCCTACTTGGGCCATATGACCCTAAAGATAACATATTATTACATATGTCAGTGGTGGGAAAGAACGCAGAGTTTATAGCAAACTCTGATAGGATAATCACAATATCCACCCGTAGAGTTCTGGTGCAAGATCATGCCACTGCAGTGGAGAATTATACTATATTCCAAAAGCAGTTATTAGGAGATATGTGTCAGCCAACCATGAGATGTCAAGTGATTTTGCAGCCAGATATTTCCATCATGGATTTCGGAGAGACTCATCCAGCCATAAGGTGGGGTGGGTGCAAAAGAAATCCATCAAAAGATGGAATTACACACCTGGGACTGAGAAAGAGCAGAAATAGAGGGCACAAGTATGATGCATAATCAGGTAGCCCAGACTCCATGTCATCCGTCACTATTACATCCAAGTCCTTTCCTCAGCACACACCTATGGCTGCATGATGAGGACACATATGACTGGGGGGCAGAGGAGGAAAGTGACTGAGCTTGGTTCACAGGGGAGTTGGCTCAGTATGTGGGTAAAACCTAAAAGTGACCCTAAAAAACAGCTATAACAGGAAGTCCTCCAAGTGGTGAGAGCTGCAAGTGGTGCAGTTTTCCATTTGGTGTAGAAGGAAAAGTGGCCCAAGATAAGGATGTTTACAGACTCATGGACTGTGGTGAATGGACGAATTGTTCAGGGGCCTGGAGGGATAAAGATTATGACTAAGAAAGAGGAGATACGGAAATTAGATATGTGGATGGATCTATGGGAGTGATCATAATTTGTGAACATCTTTGTGTCACAGGTTAACACTCAGCCAAGAGCAACTTAAAAGAGTCAGTGATCATCCAAGTTAAGTCAGCCAGTTCATGTCAATCAGCATATCTCATATGCCATCTTAGTTACTGCCATTTTGGATACCTAACCTGACAATAACAGAGACCAATTGACACACACACATATATATATACACACACACACATATATATACACACACACATATATATACATTCACACACACACATACACATACATATATACAAATATATGCACGTATATATATAATTCCTATATATTCCTTTATATATATATTTCATATTATATATATGTGTGTGTGTGTATATATATATTTTTAAATTGAGACATGGTCACGTTCTGTCACCCAGTAGCTGAAGTCCTGTGGCAAGATTATATCTCATTGCAGCCTCAAACTCCTGGGTTCAAGCAATCCTCCCACCTCAGCCTCCCAAGTAGCTAAGACTACAGGCATGTACCACCATGTCTGGACAATTTCTTTAAAAGTTTTTATAGAGACAGGATCTTTATTTCCCTGTTACCCAGGCTGGCCTCGAACTCATGTCAAGTGATCCTCTTGCCTTGGCCTCCCAAAGTGCTTGGATTACAGGTATGAACCACTGCATGCAGCCAACAGAGACAAGTTCTATACCTCCCATATGGCATCATCTTTTCAGAAGACCAACCAGCCACTTGGTGACACATTGATTGTATTAGATACCTTACGCTCTGGAAAGAGCAGAAATTCATCTTGACTAGCATCATCCATATAACCAAGAATAGATTTGCCTTTTCTATTCACAGGGTCTCTGTCAGAACCATTGTACAATGGACTAAAGACTGCTTGCTACATCAACATTTATGTCATATGTTACATCATACTGAAACAAGTAATTCACACTTCAGCAAAGGAGATGCGGCAGATATCCATGGGATCCACTGACACTGTCACACCCCACAACACTCAGAAGCTGCCAGCCTTAGAGAGGAACAGAGGATCCTTATAAAGGCACAATGGAGACACCATCTTGGAAATAACACACTGAGAGGACTCATCCTCCAGGAGACAGCATGCACTCTACATGAAGGACCACTGTGTATGTGTACCTCAACAGGTATAATACATGAATATGCGAACTAAGTAATGGCTCCATTTATCATTACTTCCAGTGACTCATAGCTCACTGCCTTCAGCTCCTAGGAATCTGTGTTTTCTGTCCTCACAGTTCTTGGTTCTAGAGGTTTAAAGGTCCTGAACCTTGAGGGGCGACAAAAGCCCCGTTAGATTTAAGCTGTAGCTGCTACCATGTCACTTGGACCTTCTCATACCAATTCTCCAGGAGACAAATAAAGTGATAGTCATCCCGGAGAGGCAGTTCACCTTGATCATCAGGAGAAAGTATGGCTGCTGTTTCACAATGGGGACAGGGAAGAATTGGCATGGCCCCCACATAATAAACCTGGTGATTCTTTTTTTGTGTGTTTTTGTTGAGACAGAGTCTCCTTCTGTTGCCCAGGCTGGAGTGAAGTGGTGCGACCTCGGCCCGCTGCAACCTCCGCTTCCCGGGTTCAAGCGATTCTCCTGCCTCAGCCTCCTGAGTAGCTGGGATTACAGGCACCTGCCACTACACCCGGCTAATTTTTTCATATTTTTAGTAGAGACGGGGTTTCACCATGTTGGCCAGACTGGTTTTAAACTCCTGACCTCAAGTGATACGCCCGCCTCAGCCTCCCAAAGTGCTAGAATTACAGTTGTGAGCCACTGCACCCGGCCTAAACCTGATGATTCTTGAGGCATCTCTTTGTTCTCTGCTGCTAAATTTTTGTGGTAACTGGACAAGAGAAACAGGTAAGGCTGGAGAAGCTTATGATGACTAAGAGCCCAGACCCTGCAGATGTGATATTCTGCATTTGGCAGCTACCTCGAGCTGCAGAAACACTAGATAAATGTGAATCTAGAAATGATAATAGAAGAGGAAAACAATGAATATCATTTATGACTTCTGACTAGATGTAGTATGTGGGCTGTAGTTTGTCTCACTTGCTGTCCTTTTGTGTTTTTCCAGGGATTCTAGAGGAGTTAATTCCAGAACTTAATACACTCATGCACCGCATAATAATGTTTTGATAAATGACGGGACACAATATACAATGGCGGTCCCGTAAGGTCATAGTACTGAATTTTTACTGTACCTTTTTTTATGTTTAGATATACAAATACCATTGTGTGACAGTTGACTATAGTATTCAATACAATAACATGTTGTACAGGTTTGTAGCCCAGGAGCAGTAGACTATACCATATAACCTAGGTGAGTAGTAAGCTATACCATCTAGGTTTGTGTAAGGATGCTCTATGATGTTTGTACAATGATGAAATCATCTAAGGACCCATTTCTCAGAATGGATCCCTTTTGGTAAGGGATGCGTGACTGTATATGAATCAAAAGAACCTGAATAGTGCAGGAAGTAAGTAGAATGTTGTAGATGCCATTTTAAACCACCTAGTTCTCTCATTAGGACTGAGGCTCTTACTCCGCCAACTTCTGGGCGTGTTTTTGGCTGAAAGCTCTCAGAGCCTTGCCCTGGAAATTGTCCTCAGCCAAGGAGAGGTAAGACACCCATGGGTGTGCACCCATCCCGCATCCAATGACTGACTGATATGGAGATACGAATGCCTACTCCTTTGGGGAAAGTTGGAATAATTCTATAGATGCGTTCCAGCACCTGAGCTCCTGGTGAAAAAGATGAATCTGCTGTGGCCTTCATTTTGACTACATTTATCTGCCAGTCCAGGTTCCTTCACCCCACTACAGGTGTTAATTAGAAGGCAATTTCCAGCAAACTCCCTACATACCCATTTCTGTCCCAAAGTCTCATTTCTAAACACCCCTTCCTAAAACAGTGATCAAAAAAATGATCTCTGTATTTGAACTGAGACCTGGGTGACAAGATTCAGCCTTAACAAGGACTATTCAAAAAACTGTTCTAGGTGGCAGAATAAGCTTTATTTTCTATATACAATCTCTCTCTCACTTAAGGTTACCTAATCGTACCTCTATATTCTATCCTGGGAAGTGTCAAACATGACTTTTAAGAAGTATTGAAGCCCTACATTCCTTGAAAAATTATGCCGGTATGAATTTTAAGCAGGAACTGAACATTTCATTAATGGCGTATTTCTATCAATTACAGGCAGAAAACAAAGAGATACTTTTAGAATGTAGGGATTTCAGGTCATGTTATTGAGGGATTAACGTATTACATGTTCATTTTATAGTTTGTTAACTAGCCAATAGGTGTCATTATATAAAGAAATTCTTCATTAGTGAGATTTTGGTGATCTAAAAGTACTTAAATGATAATCAATATTTCTAATCTCCTTTGAAGCATTCCAGCAAAGATCTTCACATTAGAATTCAATACAGAATCCGATTTGAAGTCTCCATATTTTTAAAATTTGGTCTTTAACTGTGATCAGAGACACAATCTTTAATATGAGGTTAGGAGAGCATTTATTACGTGGAAATAATTTTGGGGGAATTCTGCTGGCTTGATTACAGCAGCTTTATTATTATTACTATTATCACTTTTATTTATATTAAAAATTGTTACAATATCTTGGGTCTTGATAACATGGCCAACTGAATGTCTGCCAGACAGGTGCACAGCAGTCTCAGTTTAATCTCTACCAGACTGGCTATCTTTGTATTATCAAAGCGGTTATTTTCACAAGAGTGTAATGTCTACGTTAGGCAGTCATTCTGCTTAAGCAAAACCTTTTATTACTGTTTTTAAGAGATAGTACCAAGGAAATGAGTTTAAACTTCATTACTATCAGGTGTGAAATGGATGTTTATTGATTTATTTATTCTTAAACCTTTTTACAAGTTACATAATAATACACATTGTGTATCTATCACATCTGAGACAAACCATTACCACAAATAAATAACAAATTTGTCATCAATATTTCATAAACAGAATATATAAATACATACATGTATAGATAGACCATTTTCCATCCAACCTAGGAGAGTTCAACATATATTTGTCAACTTTAAAATTGTGCAAAATGTATGCATTTAGTACACTTCTTGATTTATGATGGGGTTCTGTGCTGATAAGCCCATTGTATGTTCAAATTATGATGGGTTTATTGGAATAAAACCCTATTGTAAAATTGAGGAGTATCTGTATGTAAATGTATGTGTAAATGTATATGAATGCATTAAGCTCTTTTCCCTGATTAGTGGCTTTTATTCCTTTTGACTCAGGCTATCACTAATGTACCTACTGTCTTCCTTCTCCCCATTCTTCACTTATGTATTTATGTGTTTATTATTTTATTCATCAATTAGGAAACTTCATATATTTGTACATTTCTTGAAAGCATATCAACACATATATTTAATGTGCATATATAAATATATGTGTATATACTGTATACCAGAGTTTAGTGAAGTACAGCTTGGGTGTTGGCCACTGTTTTTGAAAATAAAGCTTTGTCAAAACACAGCCATGCTCATGTGTTTGCATATTATTTATGTCTGCTTTAGGGCTACAGAGTTGAGTTGTCCTGTAAGAAACTGTATGACCCATAAGCCTAAAAGTTCCCTAGGGCAGTTTGATGCATAGTTTGGGAACTATGGGTCTAGGTGTTGAATGAGTATATATGTGTGTACCTTGGGTCGTTTGGTGAGTAATTTTATGCTTTAGATATTTAACATTAAATTTTATGACTTCTTGGAATTGTAAAGATAGATGAGACATTGGCAAACATTAAATAACACATCTTCACCCTACCCATGAAGAAGCTAAAATTCAGAAACATCAAGAGGCTTGCTCATCTTGATTTTTTTGTTTATCTTTTCAATTTTACTATTACACCACTTGATACTACTACATATAAAATGTTTTACAGTCCTGAAAATGGCTTTTGGCTCCTATGATAAGGCAATACTAATGTTCCATAAACTACTCTTACTTAAGATACAGAAATTAATTGATTAAAGTTAATTTAATTCCATTGCTCATGCGTATTTAGTTGCATATTTTGTTCAGTTAGAAGTGCAGAATTTCTGCTTGAACCCAGGAGGCAGAGGTTGCAGTGAGCCAAGATTGTGCCATTGCATTCCAGCCTGGGTGACAGAGTGAGACTCCATATCAAAAAAAAAAAAAAAAAAAGAATTGCAGAATTCCTTTTGGGAACAAGTAATAGCAGTTTCCTGAATAATCTTAACTTGTGTCTAATGTTTCCCAGAGCTAACTGCACTTACATCAGGCCTTGAGGACCACAATGTTCTGCCAAGTTGGTAGAGTGAGCTCCACTGCCCTCACCTGCTCCAACTAACTCACCCTCACACTCCTCCCAAAGCCGATTTGCATATGACCTTCCTCCTATCACCAGGGATGAGATCTTCTCTCTATCTAAATCTATCCTTTTCTAAGGCACACTTTGAACTCCACTAACTTTTTTTTTCCAAAGATGCCATTCTCTGTAGGGGCTCCAGACGTGCTTAAATCCTTTTATCCATATTTCCCACTTGGCTCCCAGAATTTGCTAACTTATATGCAGATACAGAGGCATAATGAAACAATTCGTTTCAATTGTTTAATTCACAAGAAATTGATTTCAATCCATCATCTGTCTAATTATCTTGTCTATGTAAATTTGCACCATGGAGGCCCAAATCTGCAGAATTATTTAGGTCAACTACGTGAACAAAATCTTTGAATTTATTCCACAAAAATCTATTTCAGGGAAGGGCAAACTATAGCCCACTAGCCAAAGTGCCGGTTGTGTTTTTGTATGGCTTGTGAGTTACAATAGTTATTTTTTTTTTATTTTTAGATGGTTACATTTTAAGTTGTTATGTACGAACTTACATAATATCCTTAATTTTATTTTTAAACCTTCCTAAGTTAAAATACTTATTATCCGGCTGTTTATAGAAAATGCTTGCAGAACTCTGGCATGCTTATTTCTTTGCCCATTTTAATGTTATGCTTGCCACTATTAGCTAAGTAAAACTACTCAAACTAAATTCATTGTGTGTGTAATTCAATTACTACATTTAAATTCAGATAATGAAATTCTGTTGACCTCATAAATACTCATGGAGCTACTGTTTCAAAACAGGTATTATTTTAGGTCCATGGAAGGTAAAAATTAATCAGACAAAATGCTCATAACCCAACAGAACCTTCTCATTGTATTTGCAGAATATCACCTGTACCTTTCATTTCAGGGATTGCAGAGGAAGTAGTTTACCATGTGTTGTAAGTTAGAGGATTGAAGATTGCCCTTTGACTCTTGTGATCAATAAGAAAGTTTGCTGAAGGTAAGAAAGTAATTTTTCTATCTCCTAAAATATATACCTCAGTCCAGATATTTGACTTCTTTTATCACCTTCAGACAATTTACACTAGAAATTGAATAACATCCACAGAGCTTTTGTTGCAGTAAAACATAACAATAAAGGTCAGCTGCTGTCATATTTCTACCTCTGAATAACTCTTAAGCCCACATAAATGACATGTTCTCGATTTTAATTTGCACATCAAAGTGTGAAGTAACAGTGATTAAACCTACTATATGAATGTTTTTCTCCTCATGTTTAATATGAACTTGAACTCTGTCACTCACATTTCATTACTTAATAACTCAAAGTTACTTGATGCCCCTGAAAAACGGTAGGCTTGCCTGAAATGCCTCTTATTAAGTTTTAAAAGGAATCACACAGCAATATACATGACATTAATTCCTATAGTATCCATTCAATTTCATAAAATAATTTTGAAACTGTATGTTTCACAGACACAAAAAATAGTTTTTCTAATGTTTGAAAACTAAAAAGAAGAGGATTATAGAAAGTGGTTCACAAATGTGCCTACACAGAGACACAAGATGGAATCATTACACTGTCATGAATGACAACAAATTCATTTAGCAGAACAATAAAATACTAGTTGACATTTTACCTGTTTTCCTAAAATTTTATTTTCTTAAAGTTTATGTGTGTGTGTGCATATATGTATATAATTAATGGCCCACCAGTTATGAGTCAAAAGAATCATTGTTATAGCCTTGTCTTTTACCTACAAAGACTTTTTAACTTATGTCAGTGGCTGTCATTCATTTATTAACTCAACAAATATTTATTAGATATGTACTATTTCCTAGGCATTATGTGATACCAAATTATTGTTATGTCTCCAGATTTGGTTCCCCTCCAAAGAAAAATAGATAAACTTTACATTACTATCATTCATTTTATTACCTAGATTAAAAATAGAAAATTTCTTCTTAAATTTTAGTTATCATTTATATTGGGCAATTATCTTTCTTAATTATACAAAGTAATAATACAGTGTAGTTTCTCACTAAGTATATTTTTGATATTGGTCAAATCCATTTATAACTCATTGCTATTTATAATAATGTTTTATGATGTACACTATTATGAATATATGACTAAATTCATGTTGGCTGATTCAACAGGAGCACTCCTATTATAGATCTTTTATCTTTATATGGATAACCTTATTCCTCTGTGTGGTTAGTCACTGTAGCAGTTCACACAAGTCTTCTACCACATCTCCAAGTGAGGGATCTTTGCTTATTTTGGTTTGCTTCACTGAGTTCAAGCTAGACTTTCACCTTATCTCTATTATTTCCTAGTTCATATCTTCTAGCTTTTTATCCTAATGAGTGGCAAAAAGCCAGAGGAAATGTAGAGCTAGGTAACTTCTGCTGAAGGAAAGACAGTTGTTAACAACTTCTACAACAGAGTTTTAGGTTCACAGTTTCAGCTTTAATTTCTTTTACTGCTCACTCTAGACCCTGCCTAAAAGTCACTTAAAAAGTCATCCATCAACTATTTTTTATTAGCAATGACAAAATACGGTAACATAGCACATTATGAGTTATAATACTTCATCACTTATTATTGTATGTGTTTTTCTCTTAAAATCTCAAAGGTAAAACAAGTAGTTTTATTATGAAGATAATTTTTACAGATGACAATATTGAGGTTCAGTGATCCCTGTTGCATTTTCTAATATAACACACCTAGTAAATCCTAGAATTGGACTTAGATATTACTATATCAAATAATACTTTTTTTATTGTATTCTGTCTCCTCTTTTCATATACACATTGAAATCAAGTTCTGAAAACCAAAACAAAAAGCTATCCTGTATCAGACACAGTAGGAGATGGGACTGGTACAACTCTGAGACCGAAAGGTGATAGATATCCTTCTAACATTAATTGATATATTAAAAATAAGTGTTAAAACAGAGATGCTTAAGGGGAACAGAGGCAGAAACACTACTTTATGCTGGATAGTTAGGGGAAGGATAAGATACAAGATGAGATATAAGCTGGCTCTTTAAGAATGGATGGGATGTTTTATGATAAAAGGAGTGGCAAGAGCATTCTGGAAATGAGCAATAAAATGAACAAATTAATGAGGTGATAATGGACATGAAATGTTGCAAAGTGAGTTATTTGGTATTCATTTGGATAGTGTTCAAGAATATAGTCACTGGAGTCAAACAGAGAGAGTCTACCACTTATTAGTATGATGAACTAGCACAAATTATCGAAGCTTTCTGAGGTTCAGTTTCTTTATTTTAAAAATTTTCTTTATTTTAAGAATTCTTTATTAAAAAAAAAAAAAAACAGTCCTAGGCTGGTGAAAAGATTAAAATGCAGTGAAGCCCTTAGCAGACTACCTGGCATGGTGTGTGCACTCATAGGCTGCAATGGTTATTAGTAGTAGTAGTATCCTTGGCTTACTGGAGTCAGGATGACTACTTAGCACTTTTGACAAGAAAATTGATTCTAGAGTTCCATTGTGACTCTAGTGGCATACATGAATGACAGCCACTGACATAAGTTAAAGAGTCTTTGTAGGTAAAAGACAAGGCTATAACAATGATTCTTTTGACTCATAACTGGTGGGCCATTAATTATATACATATATAATTTTCAGCTTACATTTCTAATAGGATGTAATCCTCACTACTCAATAACAAATAGGCTATAAAGCCCAATGCAGAGGCAGGTGGGCTAAACATGGACACTCAGAGGAGAGAAATGGAACTGGACTGTAGGTCATAGGACACCAAAATGAGGGCCTTCCATGAGCAAAGCATAACTAGCAAGGGACTTTTTGCTGTAGTTCATCTTTTCTCTTCAGTACATCATTCTTCAAACAAATTTCAAAGTAAATTGGTAGGATGGACGGCCAATGAAAAATAGCAGCAATAGGCCATTTTTCTTCTACTTTTTTCCCTTTAGTGTCACTAAACATATAGACACATGTTGTGGTTGGGGATGGGGTGGGGAAGGTGAGGAAAGTATAACTTTTCCTATGTGATGGAAAACAAAAAACCAAAAAAAGAAAAACAACCTCAAACCTAAAATTCAAATGATCTCCATCACATACTAAAATTTGGATCAAAATCATGGAGGATGATTAAAGCTGATATTTATGTCCTCAGATTTCAGACAACTACAGACTTATCTAAAAGAGAGTGAATGAATCTGAAAAGACAATGTGATGATTCTTTGTGGAAAAGGTTGACAAAGTTTAGAAGTATGAATGCGGTCTGAGGGAGGAAGGGAGCCTGACAAGGTTTACATGCAAATCCACAAGGCAGAATAGGAGAGGAAGTTGTACAGTGGAACCTTGCTGGAGGGCCACTGGTGTTGTCTTGATCTGGCTCCTTAGCACAGGGAGATGGTTGGATATAAGAGAATGAGGAGGGTGAGAAAGCAATGGCCATCTTATTATATCACAGACCTTTGTTGTGAGTCACAATCCCACCCTGAAAACTGACAGAGCAGGAGAGCATCACCATCTTGGATGAGCACTGCCATTTTAAAGTTCACCTTGATCAAAAACCACCTAAATCTAAAGGGCACCAGCCTAATGGCTAAGGTCGGCATGACCATAAACCACTAATGATATCTCCGACCAGAAACATTCCAAATGCCTCCCCAACCAGAGACATGCCAGCCCTGAGATAACCCTGCCATCTGGCCAGAGAGATGTCAGCCCCAAGATAACCTCCCCTCTAACCAGAGATATTCCAATCCCACCATAAACTTCTCTCCAACACAGAAACATTTCAAGTTCTCTCACCAATAAATACTTTTAGACTGTAAGAAAGAGTGCTCCTCACCAACATTGGCCAGAAACCCCTCTCAGGTTTTCTCCAAAATAAATCTGTCTTTGACTGTTGAACCACTTTTTGTGTTTCTTTCCTCTTCTTTTAACTTTTACAAAAAACGAACTCTAAACAGAGCAATGCTCTTAAGTTGGAGAACGTAACAGATTTTGTGAGAGTGTATTTGAGACGACAAACCTAAACTGGAATTTTAGACTGTTCCGAGGCAAGTGCAAGTCCCCTCAACCCCCTCCCCAAATCCCTGACAAAACCCTCACCACTTGGGGATAATATTTGAAGTATCATCTTCAAATAGCTCCTCTAGGTAGAATTTTATCTACTCCTTCCTACCCCATTAAGAGAGGTAATAACAGAAAGAAACCAGAAGAATACCCAGGGACTGCAAATTTTAAATAGCTGGATAGGGAAGGGTGAAGAAAGTTGAAGAGAAAAAAAAATTGGTAGCTATTATTATTATTTTATTTGTACAGTATGGGAGGAAAGATCTTTTTCCAAAGTGTGATAGAGACGGTGGTGAGAAAGGGACTTCAGTGACGACAATCTGAAATAAAAATTGTGGAAAATGGCAGAGTGCTCATTAGGGATATGTCCAATTACTGCTCATCTAGTCTTGGAGACTAGACATTTTGAAGTTGGAAATTCAAATGGTGGTCTAACCATTAATTTTCCTAGCAATGATTGTTAATGTGGAAGTCAAAGAGAAAAGAATGATTAGATTGGGTTATTTTGACTTTGTGTAAGAATAATGACAAGAAAGTCAGGACTTTTCTAATATTAGAAAGAAACGATCAAATGATTGACCATAAAGTTTAGGTATGTTCAGAAAAACAATGAAAGCAGAAGAGAATGAACTGAGAAATGGAGAAAAAAGGAAAAAAATGAAAAGGAGGAAATCAGGCTGAAGATGTCAAGAAGCTTGTGGTCAGAAGGTGGCACATAAAAATTTAGGACAGAAGATGTGAGGCAAGCTTGGATGATGACAGCTCTCCAGGATGTTACTCTGAGGATGAGGGTCCAACCTGGGATGGCAATAAAGGTTGTGGAAGTCAAGGGGTGGTCAGTCAGCTACAGCCAGGAATTCAGGACAAAATTAAGAAGTTTTTTTCATAGTTAAATTTGGCTAAAAGTTCACTAAACATTTTCCTAATTGCTCAGTGGAAAAGAAACACAAAATTAATATAAATCCATTACATTTTTTAAAAAGTTGCATAGTTTTAAGTTTTTTGGATTTTTTCCCATCACTTTGGGAAGCCAAGGTAGGAGGGTTGCTTGATGTCAGGAATTTGAGACCAGCCTGGGCAACACAGTGAGACTGTGTCTCTACAGATAATTTTTAAAAAATCAATCAGGCATGGCAATGCCCATGTGTATTCCCAGCTGAGGCTGAGGTGGGAGGATCCCTTGATCCCAGGAGGTCAAGGCTGCTCTGAGCCATGATCAGGCCACTGTATTCTAGTCTGGGTGACCCAGTAAGACCCCGTCTCTCAAAGGAAAAAGAGAAAATAAAAGAAAAAGGAAAAGTTGTTTCTGATTTTTTCTGTGGGAGTTAGCTAGGTAGCACCATTTTTGTTTTTCTCAGATAATACCATGGTAACCCTTATGAAATCCAGACTGAAAAGCACTATAGGCATTGCTCCAGAAGAACAGCTATCAAAGTGTGTTCCCTCCTGCTGCTATGGCCTGAAAGTTTGTGTCCCCTAACAATTTATATATTGAAATTCTAACACCTAAGGTGATGGTGTTAGGAGGCAAGGCCTCTAGCAGGTGATTAGGTCATGAGAGTGGAGCCATCACGAATGGGATTAGTGCCCTTATAAAAGAGGCTGGAGAAAGCTAGGTCTCTCCTTCTACCATGTGAGGACACAGCTAAAAAGCACCATCCATAAACCAAGAAGAGGGCTCTCCCCAGACACTGAACTTTCTGGAGTCTTAATCTTAAGCTTCCCAAGCTTCCTAGCCTCTAGAACTGTGAAAAATAAAGGTCTGTGTTATAAGCCACCAAGTCTATGGTATTTTGTTATAGCAGCTCAAGTCAACCAAGACACCACCTCATAGCATCTGCATAACTTGAGAACTTGTTAGAAAGGCATACTCAGCTGGGCATGGTGGCTCACGCCTGTAATCCCAGCACTTTGGGAGGCTGAGGCAGGCAGATCACCTGAGGTCATGAGTTCTAGACCAGCCTGACCAACATGGAGAAACTCCATCTCTACTAAAAATTCAAGATTAGCTGGGCGTGGTGGCGCATGCCTATAATCCCAGCTACTTCAGAGGCTGAGACAGGAGAACCGCTTGAACCCGGGAGGCAGAGGTTGCGGTGAGCTGAGATCAGGCCATTGCACTCCAGCCTGGGCAACTCCAGCCTGGGCAACAAGAGTGAAACTCTGTCAAAAAAAAAAAAAAAAAAAAAAAAGGCATAGTCTCAGGCTACAACCTTGACAACTTCCTGAATGGAAATTCTAAAGGTGGGGCCAAAAATCTGTGGTTTAAGTCACCTGCCATGTGATTCTGATGCATGCTAGAGTTTAAGGACCACTGCTCTGGAAGTTATTTGTACTAATTGATTTAGTCATTTTTTTTATGCTGAAGAAAACATTAAAGGACTTTAACCAATACCTAAAATCTATCCCTTCCTTCAACCACTTCCTCAAAGGCATCTACAGTCATTCTAACACTACTCTTTTAACTCACAGTCTACTCAGCTAGGTGTTTTAGTTTGGAAAATTCAGCTTTTAAAAATACCGTTATGGATCAAAACTGCTTTACCATAAGATGAGATAAATGGTAACATGAGAGAGTGAAGCAAAATAAAAACACATTATAGAATACGCTTGACTTGGAATACACAGTGCCTGTTGGCCGAGAGTGCTTGTTTTGCGACCAGCTAGTACTCATGGAATTAGAAAATATCACACACTCTGCATTCTTTCCTCTCGTGAATTCAGACCCCATTTTGGAAGATATTATAGTATATGTTGACAAAAAGAGTCAAACCTTGTAAAATATTTGAAGAGATTTATTCTGAACCAAATATGAGTGACCACGACCTGCGACACAGCTCTCAGGAGGTCCTGAGAACATGTGCCCACGTTGGTCAGGGTACAATTTGGTTTTATATATGTTAGGAAGGCATGAGACATCAATTAAATACATTTAAGAAATACATTTAAGAAATACATTAGGTTCAGAAAGGCAGGACAACTCTCTAAGCAGGGAGGGGTTGTGGGTGGCTTCGGGCTATGGGTAAATTTAAACATTTTCTGCTTGACAGTCGATTGAGTTTGTCTAAAGACCTGAGATGGATAGAAAAGAAATGTTTGGGTTAAGATAAAAGATTGTGGAGAGCAAACTTCTTTTGAAGTCTTACAGTGGCTGCCCTTAGAGACAATAAATGACAAATGTATCCTATTCAGATCTTTAAAAGGTTCTAGACTTTCAGTTAATCTCTTCAGGATTGGGAGAGCCTGAAAGGAAAAGATCTAGGTGTGTTAACAGAGATTCTTTACAGATGCACATCTTCCCCCACAAAGGACAGCTTTGTAGGGCCATTTCAAGACATGGCAGAAAAACATGTTTTGGGGTGAAATATTTCGATTTTCTTCCTTGTCTCCTAATGTTATGCCAGAGTCAGATTGGAAAGTAAGTCATGATATATAGGGTTAAATAAAACCCACCTGATGAGAATTTCTGGTTTGTAGGGCATGACTCCCCACACCTCTTAGATAGGAATTTGGCCAAGATAAAATCACAGAGCTTTAGTCCTCATATATGAGTTGGTGATGGTACATATGTATGTGATGTGTGTACAATATATTTATGTAGTGGAAGATAATATTACATATTTTAGCATAAATATATTTTATGAAATAGTTTGGAACAAACAGCATTATAATAGGCCTGGGCTAAAAAGGCTGAGTTAAATGAGACATGTATATATTTTTTTTGAGGAACACTGTTTTTTAAAGGGTGAGGGGAAACTTTGAGATTTGCTAACATATCCTAGTGACACTGGCCAAATATTCGGATTGTACCTACTTCTGAATTTCCAGTTTGAAATTTGGCTTTTTGAAAAGTGTTATTTTATTAAAATGTTTCCTTTTAACTATGCATTTTCTAAATGTCATATCTATGAACTCATTTATTCAGATTAATTTATTGAAATTTGGGAACAACTGTGTTGAAATTACCACTTTTATTATTTATAGGAATGGGTTTTCAAAACATATTAATATTTAAGAGGCAATATTTAACCTGCTCCAGCAAAGGTGGGTTTCCAATTATTATAACAGAATGGATGTGAGTACACACACACACACACACACACATGCTCACACATATACATACACACTTTGGTAGAGGTGGGACAGAAAGAAGAAAAAGAGATGGGAAGGGAAGGGAAACGATCTATAAGGTAAAAGTATGTTTTATTCTCTGGGCAAACTATTTGTTGGTTCAAATTCAGTCTAGTATAATGAAATAATAAATCACAGAGTAAAATTCAGACAGAACTGCAGAATGCTATTCATTTCAGGTGGTCTAAGCCCCGCTACAAATTCTTCTACAAGAGATAATCCAGGGGGCACTTGGCATTTTCTCTATTACCATCTCTTGCCACCTTTGGTGCTCCGTGCTCTTCCCAGACTGAAATGTTGCACCAAACTGATCTGAACAAGCCAACTTGCAACTCTGTGACCAAGAAGAATAAAAATAAGCCCTTTCCTTAGAAATGCTAATGCATTTTTCTGAGGCTGTGCTTCCTAACAGGTGCTTTTAGGTATACTTGAAACTGTGAGCCCTCTGGAGGAATATCAGCCTGACACAACTTAACGCAATCGTTATTAGAAGTGAAGCAGCACTCTGGATTTAGCATATGGACCACAAACTGGTGGTGAGCCTGAGCTCTCAGAGGAAGGATGCCAGTGTCCCTCCGTTGTTTTCTTAGCTGCTGGGAGAGATTTCAGCTCTTCAGCAGTTTCTCTTCCTGACCAGCTTTTCTCAAGATAAATCTGAGCTAGCACCATATGTTTCAAGAACACAAAAACAGCTTCTGAATCATTACAGCATGGTGCACACTTGCCCAGGAAATTCAAGCTACTTAGGCACTGCAATCATAGTACCAGGCAGAGGTGGAAAGAAGAGTGAACTTGGCAACCTTTTGTCAGATAACACACGTCCACGAAAGTAGGACACCTTGGACATTTCCCTGAGACAATAGAATGAGTTGTCTATAGTCCTTAGTTATTTTGAAATCATAATTCTGGCTAAATGAACAATTTTCAGATAATATTGAGTCCACAAGCACTATTCGAGTTGTAGGAAGTCAGTGCATTATTATGTTTCTCTGCTGTTAAATTTTAAAACCACCGAGTGACTTATTTTTCACGTATTGTGCTAAATGATGGGGATATAAAGATAGTTAAGATACAGTACTTGACTTCACAGAGTCCAAGCAAAATAAATAGAAAAATCATCAGAAAACCTCAAAATTGTGAGTTGGCATATTGATGGGGATTCATACAGGTTTCATATTCATATTGATAGGATGTCATATAGGTTTGACAGAATCACAAAGGTATAGCACCTAACCCACTCTAGATGTTTTATACAAAACACCTGAAAGACAACTAACCTGGATATTAGAAGAGGTGTTTGTGATAGAACTAGATCCTCTGCCTTATTGCAGTAGTATATTACTGATTAAACTATGTCCTTGCCATGTTAACTATTGTCTAGCTTTGTTAATCTTTGACAATCCTAAGGCAAACAGATTTCGGGTTTAAAGCTATCTCCTATGCAATAGCAATGGCTGGCTGTGTAAAGTTGGATGCTACCATGAAAATCTTGCAGAAATCACTTAGTGATGACTTTCAGAGGCAGAGACGAAAATCGTGGTAGCAACTGTGTTTATTATTTGCCAAATTCACTGCAGCAAATGCTCTGAAAGTTGTTGTTTAACAACTTTTTTTGACAGCTAAGTCTAGAATAGATATTAGAGAAACAAACTACAGCTAAGGGATACTAGTCAAGAAACGATTATAGTGTTTCAAAAGAGAGAGAAGGAAGGCCTAAACTAGAGCAGTGCGAGAGAAACAGAGTGGACACAAATATAATGAGGAGGGAGGCATGTGTTATGCCAGGTTTCTCTAGCAGGTTGCTGGGTGACTAGTTGTGATACTGTGTGAAATAGAGGAATAGCCAGCCAGCCAGCAGATGGCAGAGAAGAATGCAGTTATGTACTTTGGGATATGTTGAAGCGCAGGGCCTCGGGACATATATCTGACTATTACCTAACTGTCAGATTATATATTCAGGACTGTAGCGCAGGAAGAGGCTTTGCATAAAGACATAATTTATATCTTTATACAAACTGGTTATTGAAAGAGCAAAAAAAAAGTGGAGGAGATCCAACAGGGAGAGTTTGTGGATGGAAAAGTAAGAAAAAGATGGAAACCTAACAAATCCTAATGCTTATAAGGAAAACAAGAAGAAATAAAATCCACAAGGGAAATGAAGAATGAATAGTACAGAAATTCTAGCGGAAGCAAGAAGATCCAGTGTCATAGACCCTAAAAGAGTATAGATTGTTTAAGAATAATCAATACCGTCAGATACTGTAAAAACAGTCTCATTAGATGAAGACTGAAAAATGCTCATTGATTTGATAACAGAGAGATTTAATTTTAAGAAGAACAATTTAAATAAAGTAATATAGCTCTAGGTGTTGAATTTTCCTGCAAACCGAACCTCTTCCACATTTAGTAGCTGAAAACAATAACCAGTTATTTAGCTCACGAATTCCTAGGTTGGCAATCTGGTGTGAATTTTGCTGAGTGATTCTTCTAGTCTGGGTCACACTGGTTCCTCTCAATTTATCTAAAGCGAGATTGCTCATGCATCTGTAGTTAGCTGGTAGGTTCACTGGCTGGAATGGGTAGGGCATCTTTCCATATGACCTCAAATCCTTCAGTAATTTATTAGATGTGAAGTTCTCAGCGTTCCAAAAGTAAGAGTGGATATACCTCAAAATTCTTGAGACTGCTCAGATTACATACAACATCCTTTCTGTAGCATTGTATTAACCAAGTAATATACAAAGCGGTCCAGATTCAAAGGGTGAAGAAATAGACTCCACGTCATTTTTCAAAAAGCTGCCAAGTTGCCATTTTTGCAAGATACCTTGTTACCAGCAAAGAGTTTTTAGCATTCTGGTTACTTGCCGTAACCATAGTTCCATGTAGACAAAAATGGCCTCAACTGACTATTTTAGCACAGACTTTGTACCAGGTTGGAGCAAAAAGAGCATGAAGCCTGGCTGCCTTCCTTTAGGCCCACAGGAGCTTTAAAGAGTGAGAAACCTCCCCTTGGCTCACAAAGGCAGCAGAGGAAGCAATGACCTTAGCAGGAAAGTTTTTATTTAAGACCTTACTTAACCTAATATTCTTACTGTTAAAATGCATGTTCAGAAGGCGTACTGTTTATAGTAATGGGAGGGTCAGCTTACAGGGACATTCCGGCCTGTTGAAAACAACTAAAAAAGCGATTAAAATATTACAAAATAATTTCTTAAAAGCATCGCACAGACCACAAGACAATAAGACATTTTCAGGCCTAAAAAGAAGGAATAATGAAAACTTGGAAATTTATCCTGGTACAAAAACGGATTTTTCCCTGAAGGTATTTGATTTCCTAGCAGAAGCCTTCTGGGAATGGAATAAAAATCTAATGCAGAATTCACCTAAAATGGGAAGTCTAATAAGACTCCTTCTTGATAAACTGAGACCCTAAAGAGTTTACCCTCAGGCTAAGGGTGAATGGAAGTGGCAGAGTCTTGGTAGAATTAGTCATGTGTTGTCTGTACCACGTATTGAACTTGATACAGCAATGAACATTCTCTTTGAAAAATGTTTGTCAATTAATTCTAAATTTGTTTTTCAAAAAGAATGTTCATCATGTCAAAAATGACAACAAGGTGCTAGACTATGAGAACAAGTAGAAAAGGACAGAAATGGAAACCAGAACCACAGCAAAAGGTAAAGACAAAATATATTTATTAATAAGCAATTAGATACTGATTATAAAACAACTATGCTGAAAGGTTTAAGTAAATGAAGGATCAACTAAAAGAGATCTGCAGAGGACAGGGAACCATATAAAGGGACATAGAAGGTTTAAAAAATATTCTGGAAAAATATATAACAGAAACTAAAATCTCCGTGAGCAGACTTAACAACAAACTGAAGACAGTTAAAGACAGGGTTTGTATCTGTGAAGATTGGTCGCACACAATTATTTTGAGTTTAATTTTAAAAGACCCAGGGTGGACTATACATGAGAGAGATTAATAACCATGAATGACACCAAAACAAGATTTAGGAAATGTAATCCGAGTCCCAGATGGAGAGGAGAGACTGTAGGACAGCTGAGATATCTGAAAAGATTGTGATTGACAATTTTCTAGATCTGAAAGACAGTAATCTGCAGATTCAAGAAGCTCACAAATCCCATGCAAGATAATTAAAAAGAAATCTGCAACTGAATATGTTACATTGAAACTGCTGTGGGAAAAAAAGACTGAGAAAAAAAATCTTAAGAAAGGCCACAGGTGAACAGCAACAGAGTATCACCTTCAAAGGATCAAGAATTTGACTGATAGCTAACTTCTCAACAGCAACAAAGTCAGACAGTAAATAGTGGAATCTCTTTAATGCACTAAACGAGAGTGAGTATAATCTAGAGAACATTTCAGGAATGTTGATAAAAACGGACTTTTTCAGGCCAACACTGTTGAGGGGAGTCTTTAGGACAACTTTCACTGAAGGCATTCTAAAAGATGCACTTTAGACAGAGAGAAAATGATCCCAGGTGCATCTAAGGTGTAAGAAAGAATAAAGAGCAAAAAAGATGGAAATAAGTGGGAAAAAATACATGTTCCGCCCTGAGTGATCTCTTAAATGAAGGGTTGGCGAGCTTTATCCATATGGAGCTAGATTGTATTTTCTTCTTTGCAAACCTTATGGTATCTTTTGTGATTTTCTGCTGCTGTACAAAATCAACCAGAGACAATTCATAAAAGAATAAGCTTTGGTTTTAACGTGGCTGGGTTGGTTCCAACAAAACTCTATTTACAGAATAAGATAGTGGGTTAGGTGTAGTCCAGGGGCCATCATTTGCAGACCTCTAACTTGAGTTAACTTCATGAGCTGTATTTGGGAGCCATTTTAGTTTGTGCCCAAGCTTACTAGGAAGAAATAACAAACAAACAAAAGAAAACTTACAGCCTTCACTTTATTGTTGTAGTTTAAGATATACAGGGCAGCCGGGCATGATGAATCATGCCTGTAATCTCAGGACTTTGGGAGGCTGAGGTGGGCTCATCACTTAAGGTCAGGAGTTCAAGATCAGCCTGGCCAATGTAGTGAAACCCGGTCTCTACTAAAAACACAGAAATTAGCCAGACTTGGTGGTGGGTGCCTGTAATCCCAACTACTTGGGAGGCTGAGCCAGGAGAATCACTTGAATCTGGGAGGTGGAAGTTGCAGTGAGCCAAGATTGAGCCATTGCACTCCAGGCTTGGCTACAAGAGCAAGACTCCATCTTAAAAAAAAAAAAAAAAAAAAAAAAAAAAATATATATATATATATATATATATATATATATACACACACACAGGATGGTTTACTATAAATATAGCATAGGCTCTGACCCTTCCTTCTATGGTCAGTCCCAGGTAAAGACCTGGGCCATCATCAGAAAGCATTTCCTTATGTGCACTTAATGCTTCCAATTGTAGGAAATATTCAACATCAATGAGGCAACTAGTAGGAGCTTTCTGGAAAATCAATCTGATGATGCCATTTCTCTGTTGACATTTTTTTGCAGACTTCCCTATCTGTTCGTCAAGCTGCAGTCACTCACCATTATGTGAGGCCTTTGTAATTTAGTACTGACCCTTCCTCTCTAACTACTTCTGGCTCACTTCATCAAGCTCATCTCATGACTGACCTTGGGTAGTGTGGTCTCCAGAGTGCAGTGCACCAGCTGCTGTTGCTTTTCCTGTGGTCCCATGGGCTGCTTTTCCAGCCCCAGTATGCACCAATTTATCTACCTGGCAAGTACTAGTCTCTCAAGACTCAATCCACACAACACCCCCCCCCCGAGAAAGCCGAGAAAGTGATGCCACCCCAAATTCAATATACGCTGCTCCTCTGGGCCTCCCAGAGTGTTCTGCTAATGTCCCCATGAATAGCAGGCAACACTGTGTCCTAGTTTGTCTGTCATCTACATTAATCTCTGATTTTCTTGAGGATTTCTTTTTTCTTTTTTTTTTTTTTTTTTGAGAGGGAGTCTCACTCTGTCGCCCAGGCTGGAGTGCAGTGGCCGGATCTCAGCTCACTGCAAGCTCCGCCCCCCGGGTTCACGCCATTCTCCTGCCTCAGCCTCCCGAGTAGCTGGGACTACAGGCGCCGGCCACCTCGCCTGGCTAATTTTTTGTATTTTTAGTAGAGACGGGTTTTTACTGCGTTAGCCAGAATGGTCTCAATCTCCTGACCTCGTGATCCACCCGCCTCGGCCTCCCAAAGTGCTGGGATTACAGGCGTGAGCCACCGCACCCCACCAAGAATTTCTTATATCTGTGTCCCGGCATGCTGTACAGTGGGCACTCAAGTGTGTACTGAAGTGTATGTGTCTATGTGTGAATGTTAAATTATTGGTTGAAGGAAAAATAATACTTGGTAACCTTAAGTTTATCATAGAATTAATCTAAATCAAAATTGCCCATTAATCAAAAACCTATAAATATCTCTTCAGCATGACTATAAAGAAGTCAAAATAATGAAAATATTATTGTATAGTAATTATGGTGTTACTCTTTGAGCAATTTAACTGATAACTTGAGTAATTTATCTGTGATACTTAAATATGTCTTTAATTTGAAAGAATGTGTGGAAATAATAGAAATGAACATGGAGACCAAAGAAACTTTTTAAAATCAAGTCTGCACTTTGAAACAACTTGCATATTGATATCAGGTGACCAATCCCGTGTGTATATTGCAAACTCAGAATTGATTACGTTAGAAATTTCTTCAGTTTATTCTTTCAACTTTTAATTTTGAAATGTAATTGTAAAAGTTATCCTTTATAGACGCTACATGTTGTTTAGATTTTAGCATACTACTTAAATAATCTTTACTAAGCACTGCATTATATGAACAGCCATTTGTTTATGCCTACCTACATTTTAGTGGGTTTCATCAGTTGATTAATTTAAAACACATAATGGATCCACTGATGTGATGATATTTTCTCCTAATTCTTTTTAAAAATAATTGACTTTAAAACAGTTTTACAATATTTGCCTTAATCTTTTTTTGAATAACAAATTTCCAACCATGATGTGTTTGTGAGGTTACAGTATAATTTTCTTTTATTGCTTATTTCAGTCATATTTAACATTTTCATGTAATATGGAGTTAATTTAATATTGACTAGTGTGAAATGAAATCATTTGGTGTGCATTTGAATGTCACATATATTTTCTTAAATGTTTCATTTTAATTTAACAATATTTAATAGGCATTAAAAACAAACTGTTACCTTCATATTTGCCTTAGTTTCATTAGTGTGCCACGCTTATGTCTGAATATAAGTGGTGAGTGTGATTGTCTCAGGCCTTTATGAGGTGGAGGATGGTAGAGAAGTTTTCTTTAGTGTACCTTAGCAAATTAAAATAGAAAAGACTGAAGTGATTTTTGTTTTTCTGCCTACATTTGAGAAGATTAGGTTGATAGTTATAGAGTAATATTTTGAGAGGCTTCAGTAGAAAGTGGCTGAAAAATTTCCCTCTTGGGCAATATTGTTGAGAATGGATGGAACATTAAACCTCTGCCAGTGCTGTGTTCATTAGTTTATCAGATTGGTTAGCAAGGAGGAAAGTCCTGAAATACTACAGAAAAAGGAGGTGAGATGTTTGAGTAAACAAGTGGGTCAGGGAAATCTTGATTGCTTGGGCTGTTCTTGAGGGCAACAGGCCCACGTGTTTTGGCAGAACACTGCCCTGCAGGGTCCTAGGCTGCCAAAAATCAGGTAAAAGAAGTTAAAGGTGAAAGGCTCTTGTTATTATGTGACTTTATCAAGGCATTTCACCTCTCTAGGATTCATAATTTGAGAATATTCTCCTAAATTTTAAATAAGAAACTCAGGCAAGGTTGTTACTGTATTCCTTTTAATTTTACAATTACGTGAAATTAGGGAATGTCAAAGAGGGGATGGAAGAAGCTAAATAATTATTTGCTATGTTGTCTAATTTTCCAGTTTACTGGTGAGGTTAGATGTCATATATTTGATCCACACAAGGGCAGAATTTTATGTATCCCTCTTTGAAGTTCATGGTGAATCTGGTGTGTTTTCATAAAAAATTATATAATTCTTTTATCCTTTTAATTATTAAATCAGAATTATGATTATTCTTTGTGCCAACATTTAAATAACATATAATGAATGAATAAGATAAAGATTTTACTCATGTTATTTTGATAATATACAGTTATATATTAGATGACAGCTGCCATGATTACAAATAGTATTTGGCCCATTCCATTGTACCTATGTACAATGCTTACATGAAAAGAATCAGGGAGATGGTGACATTTGTGGAGACGTTGGTAGTGACAGTGGTGGTGTTCCCAAAGATTTAGCTGTGAAAGTCTGAGATAAATTCAAGCACGCATACAGAAAAGGAAAAACTAGATGTCTGCAAAAATACGGAAAAATAAGACTCTCAGACACTGCTATTGGGAGTATAAATTTCTACAACCACTTTAGAAAACAATATAGCAGTGTGATAGCAAAAGTGAACAATTTTAATCTACAGCAAGAAAGAAATATGCTGTGTATAAAACTCTCACATATGAACACAAGGCATGTTCAAGAGCAATAACGCTCATTACTTCATTATTTATAATGAACAATTCAACATTATAAACAATCTAACATCCATCAGCAGGAATATGGAAGACTATATCATGGTACATTTGTAAATGGAATGATATGATGTAGCACCTTTAACATATTATTCCATTTACAAATGTACCATATCTAATCATATTAGTAACCTTTACCAACATAGACAAAACTCAAAAAAATATTGAGTAAAAGCAAGAGGTACAATGTTACATGTAGTGTAGTGTACATGTAGTACTATTTGGATAAAGGTAACACATAATGCAAAGAAAATTACATATACTTATCAACACATAATTATGTAATAAAAAAGAATACATTTATAGAAATTATTATCCTTTTGACATGTACAGGGCCAGCACCTATAGATTTAGCACACTCTCTGATCCCTTTCTCTGTAGTCACAGATAAGGATCTAGGAGACCTTCAGTCTAAAAAGAAATCCTTTTATGTGCACTGAATTCCTAATTGTATGTCTAGTGGAGGAGGAGGGAAGGAAATAATATAGGAGAAAGGTAGAAAAAGGATCTCAGTTGTATTTATAGCATGTAATTCCTTAAAAAATAAACTGAAGTAATTATTTCCTAATGTCAGCTGAATGAAAGCTGTTGTTTATTATAATATTTTTATATTTTATTCTTACCTGAATGTCTGACATATATTTCACCATCAACTTTAAAACTTCAACAACAACAGAGACAACAAAACGTACCAAATCTTTATAAGTTAGATATGGAGACTGAGAGGTTAAGATATGTCTCTGCTTCCACCAAGCTCAGCTCATAAACATGTCCTGTGTGTAGGATAGGGTGAATGAAAACCATCGTCTTTTAATTCTGACTGTGATGCATGATTCACGATAGCACCCTCCCTTAATTGCTTCCTGCATTCTGTTTGGAACCCAAATTACCAAAGCACTTTTGAACCTGAAGGGTACAATTAAATTTAAGAAGTTTTACTTGTTATGAGTTTTAAATTGACTCACTGCCCCTGAATAGTTAGGATTCAACTACTTGAAGAAAGGTATACAGAAATAGAATTTTAATTAAAAAGCAAGTGTTTTCTCATTATGGAATAAAAGGAGTTGCCTAACATTTAAAAAAAAAAAAAAAAAGGAAGTTCACCATTGCTGTCTCACTCTTCCCTGCAGTAAAATGGGCTCAACAAATAAGCCTCAAATGTCTTGAAAACTGCTATCAGAGATTCAAGAGATATTTAAAATCTCAAATTAAATTTTAGATTACACACTGCAGCTGACAAACATGAAAATTATTTTTTCAAGGAGACTGTTTTGATAGAATCTTAATGAGTAACTATTTCTATAGGGCATAAAAATCTCAGGATTCACACTGGGTTTGAAACTGAAATGGCCAGACAACCTCCAACATATTTCATCTGGGACTTCCTCTTGATCATTCTAAACATTCTAAACACCTATACCTAGATATCTATGCCTATCTATACCTATCTTTACACACTGACTGTATCTTTACACACTGATTGTATCTTTTGGCTTCTCTTCTAGGATGGCTGAGTATATGCAAGAGACATTTATTGAAGAGCAGCTTTGCTTTCACTACTAAACAATTTCTAAGAAAGAGAATTTGTGGATTAGATCATGCTATTTTATGCAAACACCAATGTGATCAGCAGTCAATGCTATCATAGGAAGTCCTTAATAAAAACTTGTGTAAAGGCATTCTTCTCACTCTGAGCTTTCTCTGAATATGACCTCCCACACTCATGGCTTCACTGGCCATCATATGATTTGTACCAAGACCCATGTATATCTGCTTCTCACTGTCTTGTCTGTGGGACCAAGGCATCTCTCCTACTGCTTATCCAACATTTCATCTTGGATGGTCCAAAGGCATCTCAAACTCAATGTATTCAAAATGTGATCTCCCACCTCAAATGAGAGATTTATTTAGTCCTCCCAATTTTATTGACTAGCAGCATGGTTCATCTGGTTGCTCAGGTCAGAAATATCACATATAAGCTCCTCTTTCAAGTCCTACTGATTTTACCGCTAAAATAATACAGGCAGAAATCCCCACTATATTCAAATCCTGCTGACTCTCCCTTCCAAATGATTTACCTAAGTTGACTCCAGCACCCCACCCTAGTCCCAGGTGTCATCATCTCTCTCCCTGGACAAACCTCATTACCTTGGAAATGGTTTAGCATATTCTGCATTTGCTCCCCTCCCATCCTTAGTTATTTTACATGTCCTAGTTTTCTGTAGGAGTACTTGATCAACATCTGTCTTCCTCTAAAAGGTAAATTCTATAGAGTCAGGAAACTTGCTTGTTTGTCCCAGGTTTGTATCCCTAGGACGTTGCAATTGCATTATATTTCCATCCTGTTTCACGTATCCTAAATTCTGGAAGACAATTTCATATGCTTGGCTATGAATTGTTTTTTTCAGTGCAGCATCTTTGGAAAAACCTCTTAGCTCTCAAAGGTAACTATTTTAAGTTGGGCATTACCTGTTAAGACAAGAACATTCTGCTATGTGTGTTTTAAAAAATCATTTCCCTGCCATTTGTGGCAGTTACACCTGCAGTCCCAGCACTTTGGGAGGTTGAGACAGGAGGATTGCTCGAGGTCAGGAGTTTGAGACCAACCTGGGCAGATTCCTTAATTCTGCCAAAAAATTATTTAAAAAGTTATCTGGGTGTGGTACTGTGTGCCTGTAGTCCCAGCCACTAGGGAAGCTAAGGCAGGAGGAGCTTTTGAATCCAGGAGTTCAAGATTATACTGAGCTATGATTGCACCACTGCACTCCAGCCTGGACAATAGAGCAAGACTCTGTCCAAACAAAATCAAAAAATCATTTTCCTGTCTTAAAAATTAAAAGAGCCAATCTTCTCTCTCTTTACAGAGATACTGCCAAATAGAGAACAGGCTCACATGATTTTAATCACTTTCCCTTGACTTTGCCTATTTTATAAGGAGCACAAATGAGTATAAAAAGGCTACCATTCAGTACAAGAGAAAGAAATTAACGCACACTGAACACTTCCTGTGTGTTACATCCTACACAGATTATCTTTCATTGAACTTGAACAACCTTGGAACTGTTGAGTATATTTTTAATCACTCTACTTTACAGAGTGAGGAAACAGATGTTACAAGGGATTCAATAATTTACGTATGTATCTCAGTAGTAAATGGCCAGAGCCAAGACTTCAGTTCAAATCTCTGGTTACAAAATCCCTGCTCTTCTAGACAGGCTGTTTTCTTAAAGCAAAGGTGACCCAGATAACTTCAAGGTCAGGGTTATGCAGTAACAGAATCGTAAACTGAATAGTTGATTTCATATTTAAAGTTTAGAAGGAACTGCCCTCTCACAGCCCATCTTATAGCTAGGTAAGTTCGGAAGTGATTTCCACCACACACCCACCTCCACTCTGCCCTGCCGCTACCCACTGCGCCCAGTGACAGGCAGGCCCTAGGACAGGGATCCTCCACTTTGGCTATGCATGCAATTGACCAGTGGGGATTTTAAAATCATAACTTCTCAAGGTGGCATTCAGGTTTTAGAACTTCTTAAGCTCTACAGCTTTCCAATGTAAAGATATGACTTGAAAATACAAGTTAAAGTTTTCTTGGGAATGTATCCTTATGTCTTTAAACTCCATGTATACATGAACATTAAATTTTAGACAGACAACAAATGTTCTTTAATATGGGAGACAAAATCAGGAAGATCAGGAAGATGATGCTTACTATTTCTATCTTAAAGAAAATATAATCTGGCTGGGAGTGGTGGCTCAAGCCTGTAATCCCAGCAGGTTGGGAAGCTGAAGCAGGGGGATCCCCTGAGGTTAGGAGTTTGAGACCAGCCTGGCCAACATGGTAAAACCCCATCTCTACTAAAAATGCAAAACTTAGCTGGGTATGGTGGTGGGCACCTGTAAACCCAGCTATTCGGGAGACTGAGGTAGGAGAATTGCCTGAACCCAGGAGATGGAGGTTGCAGTGAGCTGAGATCGCGCCACTGCACTCCAGCCTGGGTGACAGAGTGAGACTCCATCTCAAAAAAAAAAAAAAAAAAAAAAAAAAGAAAATACATTTTCTATTTAATATGCATAATTTAATTCAATATTAATAAATCCCTGCAACCTTCTCTCTTAACAGGATAAGTAGAAAAATTTAGACACTTCAAAAGCTTTTCATAAAAAGCATTCCTTTTTGCTACTCTTATTTGCACATTTTCTCTGAGGTTGTATACAGGCACACATGTGGGTGTCTGTGAATTAACACACTTAAGCAAAGTGTTAATTCAGTAATAGCACTAGAGTACAACTTTCTGAAGACAGATTCATAATTGGCTCACAAAGAAGGCAGAATAGCAGCAGTCAGTGCAACAATGTTGAATGTACTACAGGATGCTGTTTCAAGGGCACAGGTGAATTTAAAGCTGCTATACTCACAAATACACATAGCCAAAATCACTCAAGGCAAAAGAATAAAGAGTAGCTTTTATGAATAAAATATAAGCCAAGATTGTTTCTTTTAAGAAAAAAGACATATCTATGCTAAATTGTAAAACCTGTTTCTAGGACTGTTCCCTATAGCTATTTTACTTGTCTGCTTGGCTTAGTCTGATTGTCAGCCTCTTCAGTCGGGCTCTCGTTCAGATAACCATCAGGTGATATATGTGCTTTTTAAAAAAACAGTGGGGAAGGAAGGTATCAGTGTGCATTTATTCCATTTCCAATCTGTGACTCGTTTCTGTCTTTTCTTCAACCTATTGCTGAATTCTACAGTGTCTCTCTTCTTTACAGTCTCCTCTATCGTCCCTGTCTTTTCCAGATCTGCTATCATTATTTCAACTGTGGGCTGAAATTCTCTCATTTGCACAACTGGACAATTCTTCTTTGCTGTTCTCATTCTTTCAAGCCATTCATTTCTGGCCTTGCCTCAGTGTCATTGCCAATGACATGGAACAATTTGGTCAAGCAATTATCTGTGTATTTGAAAACAAATAATGGAAACTTTTCTGAGGTATCTAGATTATTGATCAGGAAATTTCCTCTCAGTTTCTAAATGTTTTAAACTAAGGTGATCAGGCTTTGTGAACATCGTTTCCCTGCCAGGCCTCAGCCATACCCTCACCTACTGCTGAAACAAGCCCAAAAGCTCCGTAGAACTCATATTTACATTTTTTAAAGAAATAAATATAGAAATTGCCCCTTCTGGTCTTAAAACTTGAAACTTACTTCTGAGTTCCTTCCTAGGGAAATTGACCCTCAGGCAAGGAAGGAACTGAAACTCACCTGATCACTGAATCCAGACAGATGCTAGAACCCTCGTTTGTCATGATTGCTTTCTGTGCATAGCTAAATTCCTTCCCTGATACACAAACCCCCAATGTTGCTTGGTTGAGAAGGACAGATTTGAGGTTTGGCTCCCATCTCTCTTTCCAGGCAACACTCATTGTCTCAGTGATTGGCTTTCTGTGCAGTGAGCAATGGAACCTAGAACAAACCCCTGGAGTTTTAGTAACACAGTCTCTACATGCACTGCTTCGTATCAGTTAACAACAGACACTGCATGGGAGGTGGAGGAGGATGAAGAGCAAAGAAAAAGGAGTATAGAACAAAGAGAATGACAAGAAATAGTTAGGCAGGGAGAATAAGAAAAAAGGAGGTAGAAGAAAGGTTATAAAAAAGAGAAAAAAGAAAGAATTCTCTATTGCTGACTCTTTGAAGAGAAAGAAATTTATGAATTCCTAAGATAAGTGTTTAATTGGCAAGCAGTCAGTTGCATAAGCATTGATTCATTGATTTCTATTTATGAAGAGAAAATAGACATTTAATTGCAACGTTAGAAAAGTAGCCTTTTGTCCTTCATAAATATTAATATTCAAAATACTTAGAAGATTATTGGCATTGATTTGGCAGATTTGTTTTTGACTATCTGGGAAATTTCACGCCTGAAGCCAAATAAACATTTTTATTAGCTGAAGGCTAAGTGCAATGATAAATTAATTTGAGAAAATTCTAAGTTAGTTAATATATTTTCTTATTTAAAACTCAGGGAGTCAAGGAGAACCAGAGTGTCAACTGTTGTGAATTAAAATGATATTTATTTAATTAACAAATTAGCATTCTACATTTATATTTATAATTGGTATTCCTAGAATAAATGAACCCATATGCTATATCTTTTCTATAATCATATACTATATAATACATCATATACTATAATCATATGCCTGTTTGATAGTCAATACTATGGTAATTGTTAGGTTAGCATGCTAATAAATGTGTCTGATCAATGACAGTTAACACTATTTTACACCCATTATTAGAATTCAGGGACAAAACATCAGCATGCATTTTCATTGTAATTTATCATTTTTGAATTAGCTTATGTGATTCGACATGGTACTAAATAATCCATTGCCCTCTGGAAAGAGCGTGCTCGAGGTACTGTTTAATAATTCTCTGCCATATATTTGTTCTGAACATTGATCAAAGATGGTTATGTGATCTAGTTCTTTTTAATTTTATTTAAAAATTACAATACAATAATGTACTAAATGAGTGAAATATAGAACATTCTTCTTGGTGCTATTAAAGGACCAGAGTGTGTTAAGAAATAATGACTAGCATTTGCATAGCTGACAAGCATAGTCCTAAACACAAAGAGATGTGTAATGTCACATTTGCATGAAGTATTAGCTCTTATCACCACATAATGTATTTCTCATTTTACTTTCATGAGCCCGAGGGGTTGCATTGTGTTTATTTGTTTTAGAGCACCCACATTTTAACCTAATAAATTGTGATGATATAAATCTAGCATTCCAGGTTATTAAGTTTAAATCTATTTTATTTAAATGCAGTCACTATATAAACATACACACAATGTGTTAATACACACCAAAATAAACACAGGTAAAGAGATTAAAATCAATTGAATGCTTTTATGCTTAATGTTTTGTACATACATATAAATATTATATACATATACAGATATTATATAGAGAGATAGATAGATCCAAAAAATAGCCTATTCAATTATTGTGACTATTACACTCACTTACCAAATTAAAAAAAAAAAAGAAAGAAAGAAAGAAAAGATACTCGGAGAGGTTAAGTAACATGCCTAAATTCATCAGCATGTGATTTGAGGAAGGAGAATTGGAATTTGGATCTGTCTGATGCCAAAACCTGTACACCTTACCACTATACTAAACTGAGTAAAAGCTGAGTTAATGTATTTCCAACAAAATCAAAGACATACTGATCCTTTTATTTGTCTTTGTAATTGTATTGAGATTATTGAGGGTAAAACTGTGATTTCTGTAAGGAAAAGACTGAACAGTCTGGAAGATATCCATTATGATCTTGACTGAAAAAGTTAAATTGTCTCTTTGCAGATGGCATGACTGTATATATGGAAAAACTTTAAAGGCTCTATTGAAAAAGTGTTAGAACTAATAAACAACTTCAGTGTATAGTTGCAGAATACAAAACCAACATATAAAAATCTGTGGCATTTCTACACACTAACAATGAAACGTCCAAAAAAGAAAATAAGGAAGCAATCCCATTCACAGTATCATTTAAAACAAATTTAGGAATAGAATGAGCAAAGGAGATAAAAGATCTGTACAGTTAAACTTTAAAATATTGATGAAAGAAATTGAAGAAGACACAAATAAAGGAAAACTATCTATGTTTATGCATTGGAAGAATTGATATTGTTAAAAATTCAGAACAAACACAGAATCAATACAATCCCCATAAAAATTGAGTGGTATTACTTACAAAAATACAAAATAAATCCTAAAGTTCTTTTGAAAGTTTCTATGAAATTTTCTATGTGGTTTCCATGAAACCACAAAAGTTTTCTATGAAACCACAAAAGTTCCAAACAGTCAAAAGTAATCCTGAGCAGGAACAATGATGAAGGCATCATACTACCAGATTTTGAAATATACTACAAAGCTATAGTAATAAAAACAACATGATACTGTTATAAAAATAGACATATAGACCAATGGAATTGTATAGAAAGCCCAGAAATAAATCCACACATTTATCGTCAACAGATCTTCAACAAAGATGACAAGAACATGCAATGGGGAAAGTCTTTTCAATAAAGGTTGGGAAAACTGGTTAAGTACAGAAGAATGAAATTGGACCCTTATCTCACACTGTCTACAAAAACCAACCCAAAATGGATTAAAGACTTCAATGTAAGATCTGAAACTATAAAATTATTGAAAGACAACATAGGAAAAAACCCTCTTGACATTGGTCTGGGCAAATAATTTTTGGATATGATCCCCAAAGCAAAGGCAACAAAATCAAAAATAGACAAATGGGAATGCATCAACTAAAAAGCTTCTGTACAGCAAAGGAAATAATTAGCATAATGAAGAGGCAACCTACATGGGAGAAATTGTTTGCAAGCCATATATACAATGAGAGATTAATATCCAAAACATATAAGGAATTCATAGATCTCAACAGCAAAAACAAATAACCTAATTAAAAAATGGGCGAAGGATCTGAAGAGACAGCTCTCAAAAAAAGACATATAAGTGGCCAATAGGTACACACACACACACACACACACAAAAGCTGAACATTACTAATCATCAGGGAAATGCAAATTAAAACCACAATAACCTCACACTTGTTAGAATGGCTATTATCAAAAAGACAAAAGATAATGAGTGTTGGTGAGGGAGTGAAAAAATGGAAACCCTTGTACCTTCTTGGTGGGAGTGTAAATTGTTAGCTATTATAAAAACAGTATGGGGGTTCTTAAAACAATAAAAATAATTATCCTATAATCCAGCAATCCCAATATTGTGTATACATTCAAAGGAAGAAAATCAGTATGTTGAAGAGATATCTGCATTCCTATGTTCACTGCAGCATTACTCACAATGGCCAAGATACGGAATCAACCTGTTTTCATAGACAGATGAATGGACAGAGAAAATACACAAACACAAACACACACCCACACACACACCACACAGGAATATTTTTCATCTTTATTTACTTATTTTTATTTTATTTTATTTTATTTTTTTGAGACAGAGTCTCACTCTGTCGCCCAGGCTGGAGTTCAGTTGCAGGATCTGGGCTCACTGCAATCTCCGCCTCCCGGGTTCACGCCATTCTCCTGCCTCAGCCTCCCGAGTAGCTAGGACTACAGGTGCCCGCCACCACGCCCGGCTAATTTTTTGTATTTTTAGTACAGACGGGGTTTCACTGTGTTAGCCAAGATGGTCTCGATCTGCTGACCTCGTGATCTGCCCACCTCAGCCTCCCAAAATGTTGGGATTATAGGCGTGAGCCACTGCACCCGGCCATTTTTCTTCTTTTAATAAGAGGAAATTTTGGCCGGGCGCAGTGGCTCACGCCTGTAATCCCAGCACTTTGGAAAGCCGAGGTGGGTGGATCACGAGGTCAGGAGATCGAGACCATCCTGGCTAACACGATGAAACCCCGTCTCTATTAAAAAATACAAAAAATTAGCTGGGCGTGGTGGCGGGCACCTGTAGTCGCAGCTATTCTGGAGGCTGAGGCAGGAGAATGGTCTGAACCCGGGAGGCGGAGCTTGCAGTGAGCTGAGATCACGCCACTGCACTCCAGCCTGGGTGACAGAGTTAGACTATGTCTCAAAAAGAAAAAAAAAAAAAAGAGGAAATTCTGTCAATTGCAACAGCATGTATGAATATAGAAAACATTATGTTAAAGGAAATAAGCTAGGGACAGAAAGACAAAATACAGCATACTCTCACATATACAATCTTAAGAAGTCAAACTCATAGAAACAGATAGAAAAGTGATGATTGCCAGTGTCTGGAGAGTAAGGGAAAAGAGAAGACATTAGTAAAATGACATAAAGTTTCAGTTATGCAGAATGAATTAGTTTTGGAAATCCAACAGACCACACCTATCGTTAATTATACTGTACTGTATACTTAACATTTACTCAGAGAATATTCTTAAATGTTCTCACCGCATACAAAAAAAGTAAACCTGTGAGGTAATGGATATGTTAATAAGCACAACTGTGGTAATCAATGAAGATGTATATTAAAATATCACATTGTATGCTGAAAATATATACATTTTTATTTTTTAATTATACTTTGACAAAGTTAGGGAAAAACTCTGAAAAGGAGAGAATCATTCTAAGTTGTTATTTTGTTCTCTTAGTCATCTTCATCCTTTTAATGCCTAATACAGTACTGAGCATCAGGTTCCCAATAATTATCTGTGGAGGAAATCATAGATATTAGGGACAGGTGGCCATTTAGAATCAAATTGGTTAGTGCCATATGTTATTCTAACAGTTTGTTGTTACTGTTGCTTTACATTGAAGGCAAATTTTAATTTTAAAAATTTGAGAGACATTTTCATTTTAAACCAATTGTGCCATCTAATGGACCTCTAAGACTCTCATTAGATCCTGGAAGCATGCTCTAATTTTATATTTAGTTTGCGTAAATAACTGAATTAAGCATATTTATATTTTTATTTTTGTTTCTCTCATTTTTTGCATAATCTTGAATGTAACTTCTAGTCATAATACAATGTATAAATAAATCTAAATGTGTGCATATGCATAAAGTATCTACACATGCGGGCACGTGTGTGACAAAAAATTATAACTGTTATTTAATCCTAACAGGCATATAATTATAATTGGCAAAGAATAATATACATATATATGACATGAAAAATATACATATATAAAATGAATAAGTTAATAAATCCTTATTTGTAATGTCTTTTCTAGATAAGACTAAGATAAGCAACTTCTGCCTTATAAAGTTTACATATTTAATGTTTATCTTAGGCAATAACATGGATCTTGTCAAGTCATGCAATTTAGAATAATGGTAGATGCAAATAGTTTGTTGTTGATTAATGTATCATTTTAATTAAGGATTGCTCTGATTTAGAAACTGGGTTCACTACAGGATAGCAGACAATAGCTCTGCAAATGCTGAGATTAACATAATTTAAGATTTAAAAGATTATCTACCAAGCAAACTCAGATATACTAGTCCAATTATTCTTGGGTGAATTTTTTTTCTTTTGGCATGCATGTTTCAATGAAAATTAACAATGATAAAAATGTAAAATTAATTAGTGCACTGGAGATTGTATCAAAGGGTATAGACTGACTATATAATTTTACTATTCTACTTTCCAAAATCCCTTGAAATGAAAAAAAATCAAAAGAACAAAGTAGGATAGAGGAGAGAATGGGGAGCGGGGTGTGCACTACTGGTAAGAGTGGCTACACACACACACTACGCACGTATACACACACACACACACACCACTTCCAAATGAACATCAGAAAGATGAAGAGTGCCATCAAGCAACCAGAAATTTTGAGGAATCCCTGAAACACAAAGAGAAAATTAAAAGAACTACAAAGAAAAAAAATGGACATAAGAAACTGGTGCCCTAAACTTTTGTGTCCTCAGATCTTCTACTAAGGTTGGTTGTAGCAGTCCTGCAGTTTCATAGTCAATGATCGTAAGCAAGGGAGAGGCTACCTGGTCATCCATCGGGGTGATTACTGGAACAGATGGGCCATGACTCTTTTATCCCTTCCCAGTTTATATTAAGCAGTAGTCATTTTAAAAGAGTTTGATTTAAACATTCAATTTTTAATTGAAAAAGGTAATTAAAAATTCTATGGGTGGGTTGAATTGAGAAATGGATAGAATTATAAAGGAAACTAGTGAGCTCAAAAATGAATTTCTCCAGAATTTAAAAAATAAATGTTACAGAGTTATGTGTAATGATCCAGGAATATTTCAAATATATTTTCAATATTTTCAATATGAAACCCAGAGCATATAAAGGGTGGCTAGTGGAGGTGAAGAAGGCAGAGCACAAGAAATGTGAAAGTATGTTATGGTCATTTTCTAAATGGATAATAATTCAAATTATCCTTCAAAAATTATAATATAAACATACATATTAAATATATGTGGGCAACTATTAGGCATATGATGGATAATGCTTAAAACAAAAAAGAAAAATAGGAAAAGACAATTCAGTAGAAGAAAATAAAATAAATGAAACCCAATCAGAAACCCTGCTAGAAAGAAGACGAAACAAACCTAGGTAGCATCCACTTACCTTTTCAGAACCATCTACTGGTCCCTCAGCCAAGTCTCTGATGACCATTGCTAAGTGGACTATAACCAACTTCTACAAATGCAAGCTCACCCTCACAGAATCTTACTTCAATGTCAGTTCCTTGCATGTCACTCACTCATGCTTCCAGTTCTCAACACTTTGCTTTTCACACATAAGTGCAGGAAGCAAAGAATCTATGTTCAGTGCCCACCTATGTCCAACCAAAATGTGTGTGTGTAGGGGTGGGTGGTGGGGCAGAATTAACCCCCTATCAGCCAGAGTTTTAAGCTATGGGCAACAGATGTGTATAGATAAATTCTCCCCTCTGTCTCCTTTGGGCACACTGTTCTGAGCCACAGTCATACAGTTTCTGGGGGAAGTGATCCTGAAGGTCAAACATCTATTTTACCTTGTAATGCTCAGCCCCATGGCACATTTTCTGCTGGCTCTCCCTTCTTCCCTGCTTTCTGCACTTGATCTCACTACTTCTCCCTGGGATCACACTCGAATGGAGCAGAAGAACACCAGCCTTAGGCACAGGCTCTGCTTGCTGGGGATCTCAACCTAAGAAATACTAAGTGTGTTTGTAGGCATAATAAACATAAGTTATATTTCCTTATAAATCAGAGGCTCTAGCATTAGGGAGAGAAAAGAAGGAAAAAAAAAAGAAAGAAGAGAAAACAAATGAACAACAATCCCAAATCTAACTGTATGTTGTGTGAAAGTGAGCAATTTAAATATTCGATAATATAAAGTATGGTAATAAAATGATGGTAAAAGTAAATTGGGCAAATTTTAACAAAAGGCAAGCATTGAACCAGCACTGTGAAACCTATTATAATACCAGAAGAAAAAGATGAATGAGACAAGCTAATAATATTTTACAATGGTAAAAGTAAAGTCATAAAACCCTATATACATAAGAAAACACAGCATCAACAGGAAATTTTTGCCCTTGCCTATGTTCTGACTGTTATTGCCTAGATTTTCTTCTAGAGTTTTTATAGTTTTGGATTTTACATTTAAGTCTTTAATCCATCTTGAGTTAATTTTTGTACAAGGTGTAAGGAAGAGGTCCAGTTTCAATTTTCTGCATATGGCTAGCCAGTTCTCCCAGCACCATTTATTAAATAGGGAATCCTTTCCCCATTACTTGTTTTTGTCAGATTTGTGGAAGATCAGATGGTTATAGACACACAATCTTATTTCTGAGTGCTCTATTCTGTTTCATTGGTCTGTGTGTCTGTTTTTGTACCAGTACTATGCTGTTTTGGTTACTGTTGCCTTGTAGTATAGTTTGAAGTCAGGTAGTGTGATGCCCCCAGCTTTGTTCTTTTTGCTTAGGATTGTCTTGGCTATATGGGCTCTTTTTTGGTAACAACTGAAACAAAGGCAAAATTGACAAATGAGCTCTAATTAAACAAAAGAGCTTCTCCACAGCTAAAGAAACTATCATCAGTGTGAACAGACAACCTACAGAATGGGAGAAAATTTTTGCAATCTCTTCATCTGACAAAGGCCTAATATCCGGAATCTACAAGGAACTTAAATTTACAAGGAAAAAACAACCCCATTAAAAAGTGGGCAAAGGACATGAACAGACACTTCTCAAAAGGAGACATTTACATGGCCAACAAACATGAACAAAAGCTCAACATCATTGATCATTAGAGAAATGCAAATCAAAACCACAATGAGATACCATCTCACACCAGTCAAAATAGTGATTATTAAAAAGTCAAGAAACAACAGATGCTGGGGAGGCTGTGGACAAATAGGAACGCTTTTACACCATTGGTGGGAATGTAAATTAGTTTAACCGTTGTGGAAGACAGTGTGGTGTTTCCTCAAAGACCTAGAACCAGAAATACCATTTGGCCCAGCAATCCCATTACTGGGTATATACCCAATGAAATATAAAATGTGCTATTATAAAGATACATGCATGCATGTATTCATTGCAGCACTATTCACAGTAGCAAAGACCTGGAATCAACCCAAATGCCCCTCAATGATAGACTGGATAAAGAAAATGTGGTACATATATATGATGGAATACTATGCAGCCATAAAAAGGATTGAGATCATGTCCTTTGCAGGGACATGGATAAAGCTGGAAGCCATTATCTTCAGCAAACTAGCACAGGAACAGAAAATCAAACACTGCATGTTCTCAGTTATAAGTGAGAGCTGAACAATGTGAACACATAGACACAGGGAGGAGAGCAACACAGACTGGGGCCAGTTGATGGGGTGGTGGCAGTGTGCAGAGGGAGGGAGAGCATCAGGAAAAATAGTTAATGTATGCTGGACTTAATACCTAGGTGATGGGGTGGTAGGTGCAGCAAACCACCATGGGACATGTTTACTTATGTAACAAAACTGCACATTCTGCACATGTATCCTGGAACTTAAAATACAATAAAAAACAAAACTTGAGTGTAATTTTTTTAAAATGCAGCATCAAAATATACAAAATTAAGCTGACAGAAATACAAAGACAAATTTACTGATCCTTAAATGTTAGAGCTTTAAAGATACTTCATACAAAATTTATTTGACATTAGACTCAAAGAGGAATAGCGAAATTCAAACCACTAAAAATTTGATTTGGTAACCATGGACACACACACACACACACACACAAACACACACAGAACTGTAATCTTAAAACAATAATATAGTTTTTCAAACATTCATGAAAGAATATTTTAAATTTTTGTATATTAATTCAAAATTAAAATAAAAACAAATTATATGAAACTGAAAATCAAGTCCACATTATGTAAACAAAATACGTAAAAAAAAAACAACAAAAGAATAGCCACAAAAAACAATTTTAACTGAAAATTTTAATATTTTAAATAATCTCGTACTAGAAAGGAAATCAAAATCGATATAAAATATTGTTATGTAAAAGGCATATTATGTACTCTGTCTTTTGGCTTCTTCAACATGATGTGCTCATTCTCACCTCAGACCCTTGGCACTTGCTGTGCCTACTGCCTACTCTGTAGAATATTTTTCCCAGCTGAGTACCTGCCTCAAATGATCTTTGGAAGGATTAAATGGATCAATTTACATAAAGCACTTATTAGAGGGCTTGGCATACTTTTAAACCTATGTAAGTTCTATCTATAATCATTACCATCATCATTATTGCCATTATTTTTCCCAATTATAAACACTGTGCATTTTATTTAACTAGCATGCATTTTTAAATTTCTTTATTTTGAACATAATGTAAGTTCACAAATTGCAAATGGCTTAGCTTTTGCATGAGGGATGATAAATATTTGTGTGTAGATTATTGCTTAAATTTTATTATGGATGTCACTATCATGCCTCCTCCTTCATAAATTGATAGCCCTTTTTCCTTGCAAAGAATAACTGGAAACCGTCGGCTGCAAAAGCCATTTGGCTAATTTTGGCCAGACTGAGAAAAAAGTAAATGAGTCACTTTCATCTCTATCTATGAATTTTTAATAACGAATAGTCGAAATATCAAAGTTTTCCCAGAAGATCCCACAGAGGTCAGACACTTCTTAAACAAGTGCATAAATAGGAAGGGAATCTCTATCTTTGCTCTTTGATTATTTTCCATGAGGTCAAATGATGATTTTTGACATTTCTCAATTTTGTTTACTGTGGTAATTCATAGCTTTTAGCTGCAGTGTGGGCAGGGGAGAAGACAAACAATTTTAAGAGTCTTAAAATAGTCTCCAAGGGAACCAAAGAGACTCTGGTTAATTGTTTAAAGGGAAGTTCGGCATTACAAGGATTTTTAAATCCATTGTGAAGTGCAGCAATAAACACTGGCCCTCAGAGAGACAATGAAATGTATGACAGTGAATATACTAAGCCTGCTCTTGCAAGAGAGGTGAGCACCTTGTCCATAGGTTTCCCAGAAAATTTTATAAGGTTAAAAATTTGAGGAGCATCTCTCTGAGCTCAGCGTCTTAGCATAAAATGAACATTCTTTAGATAGAAACACTGATAATCCAGGATAAAGGGAGAAGGGGAAAAATCATTCAGGAGAACACGTGATCAGATGAAACCTGCCAGAGTAATAAAAGATGTTGTGAATGAGTTCCCAAAACATATGCTATTAAAGGCTTAAGATGTATAGACCATAGGGAAGTTGACATAATGTTCATTTAATTATTTCTATTCTTCTATCTATCCATTTGAGACAGAGTCTCACTGTGTTGCCCAGGTTGGAATGCAGTGGCACAGTCTCCACTCACTGCAGCCTCGAAGTTCCAGGCTCAAGGGATCCTTCCACCTCATCATCCCGAGTGCTGGGACTACAGGCATATGCCACCACACCCAGCTAATTTTTGTATATTTTGTAGAAACGGGGTTCGTCAAGTTGCCCATGCTGGTCTCAAACTCCTGGACTAAAGTGATTCACCTGCCTCAGCCGCCCATTGCTAGAATTACAGGCATGAGTCACAGCCCACAGGCTTTACATCTATTGATAAATTTACCTATCTTTTCTTTCCTTCTATAATATATCTTTATACACACACACACACACACACACACATATATATATATAAAATCTACCTCTATCTATCTACCTAGACATTTATGGTGTGTTAACTAAGTGCCCGGCATTGCACTAAACTGCAAGGATCAATAAAATAAGTGATGCTTTCTGCCTTCATGTAGCTTACAATAGTGAGAGAGGGAGCTTTGAATAATTATTAGTAAATTACATTAAAGATAAGAATTGGAAAAATTGAGAGTGCTAAAGATGTGCACACATCATCGTCATGTTTTAAATTGGAAATAATTTGGAAAGAAGTGAAATTTGATGTCTATTTTGGGAAAATAAATATTAGTTATGCTTCTTTCTGTTGCAAATAAAAGAAAGTCAACTGAAAGACGCTTAAACAAAAAAGATCAGTAAGGGAAAAGGTCTCTAATAAAACTGACTTCAGCTTGCTTTCTGTATTTCCACGTATCAGGAAGCTGTTTTTGTCTCCTGAGATCAGCTTATTTTTCTTCCACATTTGTTTGTTTGTTTGTTTGTTTGTTTTGGCTTCAAGTTGAGGTCACTAATGTTCCCAAGATTTCCTCCAAATCTTGTTGAAATAGAGTCTATTCTGGTTTTCTCAATAAAAATTCTGAGGTTATTCTGATTGGCTCTGAATAGGTCAGATGTCCATCTCCGAACCTGTTGTCATGGATGGAGAAATAAAGTGATCTGATTGGTCAGAACAGCATACCATGTGTCTACAAAGCTAGCATTGGATGCAGTTCTGCCAAACCACTTCTACAAGTGACGGAGCCTGGATCCATTAGGAAATCAGGATATTACTAATAGAGAAAAAAGAGAGTGCATATTATACAGGCAAAAAAAAAGAAAGAAAAGAAAAGAAATATCTACTGCAATATTTATCAAATAGTTTGTGAGACCTTACAAGATAAAAGAGGGGGACTCTTTAACATTTGCATGATTTATTAAGAAGATATGCTAAAGTTAATGCATTCTTCTTCTTTTTTTAATCTTTCCTTTTGTTCCTCCCTCTTCTTTCTTTTTATCTTTTTCTTTCTTCCTTATAGTTCTATATTTGTTCTTTTTTCTCGTTTGTTTTCTTTCTTTCTCCTTCCTCCCTTCCTTCATTTGTGATCACCGTTAGGTGGAGCCCTAAGTGGAATGACTGACTGTATAGGTTTACCAAAATAGAAGTGAATGGATTCCTCGTTGAAATGTGTTATTCTGGGAGAAGGATTGAGATTCAACTGGGGTCAGCTAAGAGATCTGCGTTTTATAATGGCAGTGACACATTGGAGAATGTTCTGGTGAAGGCACACAACAGAATAGGAAGTTATATCATGGGGGAAGATGTATCGGGATTTGGGGACTAGAAAAACAAAAAATAAAGATTAAGACCAAGGCTGTGAATGGTTGTGAAATAGAGATAATTCATTTAAGTATTTGAAGGGCTGGCGTGCAAAAAAAAAAAAAAAAAAAAAAAAAAAAAAGAAGAAGAAGAAGAAAAGAAAAGAAAAAGATTGTTGACTTTTTCTTTGTTTCAGACTGCAAAAATAAGACACAGAGGCTGGGCACAGTAGCTCACATCTCTAACCCCAGCACTTTGAGAGGTTGAGGCAGGGCGGACCACTTGAGGTCAGGAGTTCAAGACCAGACTGACTAACATGGCGAAACCCCGTCTCTACTAAAAATACAAAAATTAGCTGGGCGTGGTGGCGGGTGCCTGTAATCTCAGCTACTCAGGAGGCTGAGGCAGGAGAATCGCTTGAATCCGTGAGGCAGCGGTTGTGGTGAGTCAAGATCAGGCCACTGCACTCTAGCCTGGGCAACAGAGTGAAAAATAAGATGAAATAAAATAAAACAAAACAAAATAAAATAAAATAAAATAAAATAAAATAAAATAAAATAAAATAAGACAAAGAGTTGGAAATGTAAATGATGTTTTCTGGTCTCCGTGAAACAAAGGGACTTCTAACAGAGCAGTAGAAGCTGGGGGTTAACTAGGAGCGTGTTTTTTTGTCACTGTATGATTAAAAGCTAGCCTTGATTTCAATATAAAGCTGTAGAAGAAAGGTTGACAAATTAGGGTTTCCTATAGTGAGAAAGAAAGCTCTATGATATCAACTACCTGTTGTGGGGGAATGTTCTCACAGAGTCTGGGTTAGTTCTTGTGGCAGGTTGTGGACGATTCTGACCATACTGGGCAATATGGGAAATCTCCTAAGCCCTCCAGAGCAATCGCAGGTACAAGAGTGCCCCAGTGCAAACACAGCAGAAATTTTAATCCTCAAAGCATTCTTAGTTCTTTGGTAATCTTTGCACTTCTTATTTACTACTTTGTGAATAAACCAAAGAAAAAGCAGGCTTGTACCCAGTCCAAGTCAAACTTCTCACACAGACTCAAACTCAGACTAGACTGGAAGTTCTGGCCTAGTCCATCTTTTCCAAGCGATATTGGACCAACATAACTCCTTATGAGGGGTTGTCCTGAATAACCTTCAAAGCCTTGCCCAACTCCTAAATTCTATTACTCTTATTTACACCCAGTATCTATTGATCTATGAGGCTGCCATTCATAAAAGAGAAGCTCTTTGAAGTCATAAAGTGAATAATTTACCACATCCTTGGTTTCTTGCTGCTTTGTTTTTTTGCTAGCACATGCACATTTACTAAAAACAAAGCAAAATACCAAAACAAACTCTCCTTCTGTCTGTTCCATAAAAAGATAATTTCACCTAGTAAAAAAGCAATTCACCGTCTTAGCAATTCACTGAGCCTCTGGTTGCCTTATCATGTAAATGGGTTTAGTACATCTACCTTACCTGCTTTCATAGGACTGCTAGAATAGTCAAATTGAAATATTAAATTTTCACAAAACAAGAAACATAAATCTTTAGTCAAATATAAGACCAAAAAAAATCCCTCCATCTCACCATTTAACTCCAAAATAATTTTGTCGTCTACAATAAATGCAAGAAGAAAGCATTTTGCTGCCAAAACTCTACTATTTCTACGTCCGGCAGCAGAACAAGTGGGTTGGCACATAGAGTGGGTAAGGCATGTAGAGAATATGCTGCTTGGGTAAGGTGGTATCTGGGCATATTTTCTTTTAGCTCATCTCTAAGAGAGCTAAGAAAGAGCTGAGCAGGAAATAGCAGATGCAGCTGTAAAATATTTTCAGGTATCAGCTTTGGTAGAAAAAAATTAAAGATACAGAATTTTTTCTTTTATTTTGTTTTTCATGGGGATGAGGGAGTGGGGCAAATAGTTCTCCTCTTTTAGACTTAATTGAGGAAATGAACCTTGAAAGTGAAGGGAAGTATATTCCCAATCTGCCTTCATTTGTGAACACGTACTAGTTAATGCCATAGTGATAAAACAAAACTAATCTATTTTTGATAAGTTGTTTTAGACTATTTTATTGCAGGCAAAAGAACAGAGTTGTTGTAAATGTACACATGGCTCTAAGCCAGTATCTCCATGTTTGTTTCTTTTGTTTCTCCTCCTCCTCTAATTCACTCACATCTTCTGTCTTGGGAGTCCGACTCCTTTGCCTCCATTTTGGGCCATTTGGAGAGAGAGGATGTGTAGCATTGGACTTGCATTGTCATTGCTGTAAGATATTTAGGACCTGTCAACCAGGTCCAGTGGCTCATGCCTCTGACCCCACCACTTTTGGGGGTTAAAATTAGAGGATTGCTTGAGGCCAGGAGTTCAAGAGAGACCTGGACAACACAGAAGACCCAATCTCTAGAAAAAACAAAACAATAGCAAGACGTGGGGGTGTGCACCTGTAATCCTAGCTACTTAGGGAGCTGAGGTAGGAGGATCACTTGAATCGAGGCTATGATTGTGCCACTGCACTCCAGCCTGAGTGACAGAGCAAGACCTTGTCTCTTGAAAGAAGAAGAAAAAGAACAAAAAAGGTGTTCGTAACCTATAATCAGGATGTGCCTTCAGTGACCCATGTTTACCAGACCCTACACATAATAGTACCTCAGTGATTCTGGGTCTATTCTTCTGCTCATGCTGTCCTCCACACAATATTATCCTTGACTCATACAAAATTTTCTGCAAATTATAGACTATATGCCCCGCCTCACCCTCCAACACCCGGATGTTGTTTAAGGATCCATATGTATGCAATAAACCTGCAGGGAAATTTAAGAGAGTCGTGTGCAGATACAAGTTTACTCCAGGGGATGATGCTCAGGAAGAAAGAAACAACAAATATTTGACCTTTTACAATATATTATTTATTAAGCTAGGTAGTAGATATGCCTATTTATTGCATTCTTTCTAATTTCTATTTTTTTGTTTTGTTTTCATTTTTACATCCTTTATAATTTATGTATGTTTTAAATGCTGCATGATTAATTAATTTTTAAGAGTGTAATATGACACATTTTTTGTATCATATCTTCAAAACTCTACATTTTTTATATGACAGGAAACTCCAAACAATAGCAAATATTTATGAGAGTAAAAATTTTAATGAATTCAATTACAAAATTATGAGCAAATCCTTCCTTACAGTGTCTTGGGTGCAAAAAATGCAGTCAGCAACTCATTCTAGAATTGGGTGGCAGACAGATGATGCCTGTTCTACCAGTGTTGCAATGAGTCATCTTCAAACTACCCTTGGACAACTAGCAATAAATGAACATGTTCAGATAGTTTGCTCATGAGATATTAATTTTAGTTTTGAGGTTTACTATGAAAACAAAATATTTTATATTTCAATTATAAAAATTATGAACTTGAGAGAATAGAATTTCAAGTATAAAGAACTCCTTCAAAGTGACCTGTTTAAGTGGTTCTTCGCCTGTTGTTTTCTTCTACCAAACACTTTCTCAAATTAAGTGAAACACTTTCTCAAATAAACTAGAAATGAAAGCCACCTTTTCCAAGAATGACATGGTAAGTTTCAAAACAACAAAACATTTCCAGCAGTAGTCTTTAGAGTTTTATTTGTATTGCTTCTTGTGTTGAGTTGCATAGCTCTATAGCTTATGAAAAATAGATTAAAACCAGGACAAGCTTTATGTAAGTTCAAGAGAATGATGGAAAACGCAGTGTTTCAGGGGTCTAAAGTAGTCAAGACATTACAAGTTGGTGTCATCTTTCTTTAATAAGAGCTAGCCTCTTTGAAAGAAAACAGGTTGGATGAGAAATAAGAAATGGCAGCCAAGGTAGACCAATAGCACAGTTTATTTCAGGCACCATAAAATAAACAACAGTACTATTGTTAAAGCAGAGTGGGCAATTCAAAAAGAATGCTGAAATAAAATAATAATATTTGAGGAAAGAAATATAATAAAAGGTAAAATCCAAACCTATTATATTTTGAAAAGAAATTGTACATAGCAGGTATGATATGTATTTCCTTTGTTTTTTGAGTAGGAGTCCTACTCTGTCGCCCAGGCTGGAGTGCAGTGGCATGATCTCAGCTCACTGCAACCTCCATCTCCCAGGTTCAAGCAATTCTCCTGCCTCAGCCTCCCTAGTAGCTGGGATTACAGGCATGTGCCACCACGCCTGGCTAATTTTTGTATTTTTAGTAGAGACTGGGTTTCAGCATATTCGCCAGGCTGCTCTTGGACTCCTGACCTCATGACCCACCTGCCTCAGCCTCCCATGGTGATGGGATTCTAAGTGTGAGCCGCTGTCCTGGGCTTATAATATGTATTTCTAAAGTAAAGGTCAGACATGAGAATATCATAGACCGAAGGTTAAATTAAGCAGGTGACAGTTAACTTTAGTTGTTTAGTTTAACTAAGGTTGCTACGAGAAACTGCAAAAAATGAACCCAACAGTGCACTTTTTTCTAATAATATTATTGAAGGGACAGTCTATATTGTAATTTGGTGAGTTTTGCAATGGGCTTATGTATGGAAATAATGAAGGAGCTAGATTAACAGACATATGCTTAAAAATTGCTGTTAGGAAGAGATAAATATGAAGTTCACTAATGTCAACCATCTGACAGCTAAAAATTCTCCCTTATATGAAAGTAGACCTCCTCTCTACCTTCTTTTACATTGTTCTAGGACTCTAAGGAGCCACAAAGCACTTAATATTGAAATCAAAGATAATAATAATAATCATACTACATAAGGTAGAGCCTTCATGGGTTTCTGAAGATTAAGTTGATTCAAGTCTTAGTATAATATTATATTTATCAATTGAGTGATCTCTATGAACCTAACATATTAGCTGCTCTATTCTACTTGTAACTATGACAATAAATCATGTTTTTTATATTCAAATCTGAAGTCAAGAATTCGGCAAAGCACTGCCAATGATAATATGTTAGCTTCCTTCCCCTAAGCCAGGAAATTAATGCATTCATTAAACAACTACTTATTGGTATGTTCATTATTTGTAAGTCAATAAGCTAGTTGCAAACAGTTAACTAAACAAGAAATATTTGTATCCTCAAAATGCTTATGTTCTAGGTAAAAAGATAATGTACTGTACTAGACTCTACAAATGGATATTGGGAAAACCTGATTTAACATGATGTGAGTTTCAGATAAAAAGTTGAAAAGAAAGGAATTTTCGTCAAACAAACCTCACTTAGAATGCACAACAGGCCATTAAATATATTCTCATTGTTTTCTATATTAGTATGTATATTAAAAAAATTTGTATTGGAATTTTCTTATAAATGTTTAAAAGCAGGGATAAAATTTACCATTTTAACGATTTAAAAATGTAAAATTCAGTGGTCTTTAGTAAAATCACAGTGGTGTCTAATTATCACAATAATCTAATTGTAGAACATTTTCATCACCCTTGGAAGAAAATCCATTAATCAGTCACTACCAATTCCTCTTAGCTCCTGCCACTTGCAACCAATAATCTGCTTTATGTCTCCATGAATTTGTCTATTTATTCCGGACATTTCACATGAATGGAACCTTACAATATGGGACCTTTGTGTCTGGCATCTTTCAGTTAGCATAATGTTTTCAGAGTTCATGGATATTGTAGCATGTGACAGTACTGTGCTGCTTTTTATGGCTGAATAATATTCCATTCCATAAACATACCACATATTGTTTACCCATGCATCAGCTGATGGTTATTTGGATTATTTCCACTTTTGGCTACTGTGAGTAATGCTGCTCTAAACATGAGCTTTCTTGTGAATATCTATTTTCAATTGCCTGAACTTTATCTGGGAGTGGTATTACTGTGTAATATAATAACTTTATGTTTACATTTTGGAACTGCCTGATTGTTTTCCACAGTGGCTGCACCATTTTATACTCCCAATAATGATGGATTAGGGGTGCAGTTCTCTCACATGCCCACCAACACTTATTATTTTCCATTCTTTTTTTTTTTTTTTTTGAGATGGAGTCCCCCTCTGTCACCCAGACTAGCAGACTAGAGTGCAGAGGTGAGATCTCAGCTCACTGCAACCTCCGCCTCCCAGGTTCAAGTGATTCTCCTGCCTCAGCCTCCTGAGTAGCTGGAATTACAGGTGCCTTCCACTATGTCCAGCTAATTTTTGTATTTCGAATAGAGATGGGGTTTCGCCATATTGGCCAGACTGGTCTCGAACTCCTGACCTCAGGTGATCCGCCTGCCTCAGTATCCCAAAGTGCTAAGATTACAGGTGTGTGCCACTGCACCCAGCCTATTTTCCATTTTTATTAGCCATTCTAGTGGGTATGAAGTGGTATCTCATTGTGGTTTGGATTTGCATTTCTCTAATGACTAACGATGCTGAGCATCTTTTCAAGTGCTTGTTGTTCATTTGTATATCTTCTTTGGAGAAATGTTTATCCAGATTACTTGCTGACTTTTCAATTGTGTTGTTTATCTTATCAGTGTTGAGTTTTATGGTCTTCACATATTCTGGATATTAAACCCTTATGAGATATATTATTTGCAAACATTATTTCTCATTTCATGGGTCATTTTTTTACTTCCTTGACAATATATTTCAATATATAAAAAGTTTAATTTTGATTAAGTTTAGTTTACCATTTTTTTCTTTTGTTGCTTGTGCTTTTGGAGTCATACTTAAGAAACCACTGCCTAATTCAAATGTAGGAAATTTGCACCTATGTTTTCTTTTCAGAGTTTTGTAGTTTTAGGTCTTACATTTAGGTGTTTGATCCACTATTAGTTAGTTTTTCTAAGTGATGACAGATAGGGGCCCAAATTCATCATTTTTCTTGTTGATATTAAATTGTCTCAGCACTGTTTTTTAAAAAGACTATTCTTTCCTTATTGAGTGGCCTCAGCACTTTGGTTGAAATCAGTTGAACGTAAGTACTAGGATTTATTTCTGAACTTGAATTCTTTATTTAATTTTATTTTCTCAGCTTTTGAAAGTATAACTGACAAAAATTGTATATATACGTATATACGGTGTAGAACATGATATTCTGACATACGTACATATTGTAAGACAGTTAAATCAAGCTAACATCTTCATTACCTCACATGCTTATCATCTTTTTTGGTGATGAGAACATTTAAGATCTACTCTCTTAGCAATTTTCAAGTATACAATACATAATTCCTAACTATAGTCACTGTGCTGTATGCTAGAGCTCTAGAGCTTATTCGTCCTAACTGAAACTTTATGTTATTGCTATAAATTGTCTTTATATATTGTGTGTCCATTAACATAGATTTATAATTATTGTTCTTGCTATTGTCTTTTAAATCAGATAGCAAAATGGAGGAGTTAAAACAATAAATGCACTTATAATGACTTTTATATAATACTTTTATAATGCCTATTTATTTACTATTACCCATGTTCTTAATTTCTTTGTGTGGATTCAAGTAGCTGTCTAGTGTCCATTAGTTTCAGTCGGAAGTACCCCCTTTAGCATTTCTTTTAGGACAAGTCTATTTAGTGAAAACTGTTTTTATTTATTATGGAATGCCTTATTTTCTTGGTTGATAGTTGTTATTTTTTTCAGTACCTTGAATGTGTACTTTTCAGCTTCAGAATTTCTACTTCATTCATTTGTAAATTTTCTTTCTCTTTATTGATACTCTCAATTTGGGGATACATTGTTCTCAATATTTTCTTTAGTTCCTTGGGCAAGATTTTCTTTAGTTCATTTAACACACTTAAAACAGCTGATCTAAAGGATTTGTCTGCTAAGCCCAATGTCTCGGTTTAATCAGCGGCAGTTTATATGAATGGCTTCTTTTTCTGTGCATGGAATATACCTTCTTGTTTGTTTGCATGGCTAATACCTGTTGTGTTTGTTGTTGAAAACTGGACATTTTGAGAATTATAAGGCAGCAAGTATGAATTCAGGTTCTTTCCCTTCTCCAGAGTTTCATGTTCTGCTTGTTATGGTAATTGTTTGTTTTGTGACTTTTCTAAACTATTATCATAAAGTCTGTATTCTTTGTCATGTGTGGTCAGTAACATCTCTTTTCTGTGAGGTTGGTAGTCAGCTAGTAATTGGACAGAGATTTCTATACATGCCTGGAACCAAAAACATCTCCCAGAATTTGGAGATGGGCTTGTTGTGTGTGTTAAACACTAGTGAGGCAGTGTACATTAGCATTCATTTCTTGCTGGCACAGAGACTGAAGGTTAGTCAGTGGAGAGAGATTAATGCATTTTTAGTTTTTTCCTGAGGATTTGCACTGCCCTGTACCTATGTGTGGCCCTCTGGATTACCAGAATATGTGAGAAATTTTCAAAGCCTTTATTCCCCCAAAACATTGCAGTCTCCAGCCTTTCATCCTAAGCTTTTAATTAATCTTTTCTTTTCCCACCAAATTTTATTCATTCCCCTAGGAAACAGTGACTATTATATTAGCCTGTGAACATTTTTGACAAACACCCTTTGGGTAGCCACCCTAGCACTGAGAGAGTTCCAAGTTATGAGACATTAAGGTAAGCACTTTTAGCTTGACTTTAAGCAGGTCTTTCAGGGAGCTACCAGGTGGGCTAAAACAATTATTTGTGAGTGAGATCTATTTTGCTCCCTCCAGCACTGATTACCTGTACTAGAAATACAGTACATTTTCATCACTGCCATTTCTAAGATGAAGAGTATGGGATGGAACCAGGGTAAGTGTAAACAACACAAAACTCATTGTTCTTACCAAGATTCAGTTGGTATTTCTTCAATAAATGGTCTGCCAATTTCTCCAGCATTTTAGTTAGTTTTCAGAATTCTAGAAAAGTCAAATTAGACAAGTTTTTTTGTTGTTGTTTGGCTAGTTTTTGTATTGTTTTTATGAGGAGATGAATTTTCAAGTTCCTTACTCTGCCTTTTTTGCTCTGGTGGAAATTTCTTTTGAAATAATTCTTCCTATGGACTTATGGAATCCTAATGTGGTGGTTAAGAAAATTAGTATAACCTGATAGCTGAGGTAATCTTCATTTATTTTCAGTTATCTTATAACTGGCATTTTATTTTCACTATTTCTGGCTCATTTTCTCCCTAGCCTATTCCAAAAACGATTTGAGGTAACTTACATATGTTCAAATGTCACTTTAAAAAACTCAATAAAGATGTTAGAAAATGGAACTATGAGAACTAAATTGTCAGTTAAAACTAGGAAGAAGAGTGCAGAAATGCACAATGTAATGTTTTCTTCACACATGCCATCATGACTATTTGGAATATAGTGAGTGTATCAGATCGGCTGGAATGAAAGATTCAGATACAGAGTACTTTTGATATGAATGAGGGTAACATTACTTTCTGATATGGAAGAAACATAAATTACAATTTAGAAAAGGAATGGCTTATATCAAATTTCTATAGTCTGAGTTTAAAACAATTTTCAACATCTTGCCTCACTTCTCAAACCTATATTGTTATAAAGGCACCAAATATTGTCTCCATTGCATAGATAAAGACAAGAAATGAAAGGCTACAAAGTAGATCATTTTGGTGGTAAAGTAGAAACTGGAGCTGGCTCACTATAGTCTGATTGACTGTCTTTTCTCAAGCTTGGTAAGAAAATAAGCAATTAAGAGTGGCGTATATAATAGTAATATAAATGGGCATAGCACACTAGCATACATTAAGTGCTCAATAATGTAACTCCTTATTACCTTTGCTGCCCAACTCCATCATTATTATTATTTATATCATAACAAAATTAATGAGTTATTAAATGAATTTTAAATATATTTTAAAGGAAAATTATACATTATTGTATCAGTGCTCTATAAATTTCATTTCTCATTCATACAATTCATATTTATTATGTATTAAAAAAATTGTTATTTTAACCATCCATCTACCAAACCACCCATCACTTGTTTAAAAATATTTTAAAAACATATTTTTACTAAGTATTTGGGATTAAACTATGGGAAAACATAGCCCTCTGCATGTAATTTACTTAACAGATGACTGGGCAAACAGAAGAATACTTATAACATCAGTAAATGACAACTGTTAAAATAGGGATAAACATAATGAATTATACATGTAAATTTAAAGAAATTATGCAAGTAAATTTGGAGAACACAAAATATTTCTTTCGAGAGTGGAGGAGAAATCATCTAAGTCTTTTGTAAAAAGATCTAAGATCAAAATATGCTGGTAAAGTGAAGTAAGGAGAACACGTATATGAAGAAGAGGAGATACATGTAGAAAGTCCACTGTTACATAAAATGGAAAGGTATTTGATGTAATTTGGTAGAACAAGACATTGAGAGTGATTTGGCATGAGGTGGCAAAGTGGGCAGACCCCAGATCATAATGGTTCTTTTATGCTACCCTGCTTAGCTTGGACTTTATCATGAGCCAAATAAAAAACAACTGGTGATTTTAAGCAGGAAATTAGCTTATGTCTACATTTTAGAAATATCACTCTGGCTACTGAATAAGCAAGTGTTTTGAAAGAAGCAATTTTGAACAGTTACACCAATTAGAAGGCCAGTGCAAGGTAAGTTATAGATTAACAATGACTTGACCTAGGATAGTGTCAATGGGAGATAGTGATAAATTCAAGATATATTGAGAAGGAATACTAGATAAGACTTACTGATTTGTTAGATTGGGAAAAATACTGATAATTTGATTTGACCACTGGTAGGCATGCTGGAGCTACTCAGTTGAGAAACATTGAAATAAGGGAAAAGAAGCTGATGATGGCAATAGGGTTACATATGTTGGGAGCATACAAATGTACATATACAATACACTGTTCACCGTGGCACTGTACCCAACATTAGGGACAATGCAAAAGCATAAAACATGCTTCCAGTCCTCAATGACTTTACAATGTGGTCAAGGAAATAAAACATTTAATGTAAAAGTAATCACAAAATATGAGAAATCACTGGAGAGTAAGACTAAGTTATGAACACAGAAGCTATTATGATTTTCAGGGCATAGAGTGACCTGTGGGAACAGTAGGTGAGAGCACAATTCATGACAAATGGAGGACTGAGGGATAGAGAGATATAAGTCACATTTAGATAAGCAGGTGAAAAGTAGTTTCAAAAGAAAGTTTTGAGCTGGTGTAGGTGAGAATCAGCAAGAAGTAATCTAGCCACTGTTTTTGTTAATAATATCTATGTTATGTATCACTTTCAGGTTTTTTAATTTTAGAAACTGTCCTCATTAAGAATAGCATTTATTATTAAATTCTTACCTTGAGAGTACAACTGAGCATTTCTTTTCATATCAAGGTGCATTTTATTTTACATTTTAAAATGCTTGTGTAATTCACATTGGGCTGTTTTTATTCTACGGCATTTAGACTCATAAAACAAGAAGGGAGTAAACATGTTAAAATTTTACTGTTTAAAACAATGAAAAGGCAATGGTTAAAATATAATTGGAAATAATTCTCACTCATGAAAATATGACCAGAGAAAAATATTTTCTGAGATTCAGACACATTAAAATTAGATTAAATACATTGTTGTTCTTTTTAATCACAATATAATAGTGATTGAAATATTCAAAATTTAATTAACATTTAGTATTGCCGGCAAAGAGCAATGACATTATAAATGGACTTAAAAGGATAAAGTGTAAAATACATTTGTAGAAATTAGATAATTGATTGGAAGAATACAGAGTATGATGAAACATTTACTTGATTTATTTGACATTTATTCTCAGCCTGAGTTGTCTATTTATTCAGTGTATTTCTAATTTATAAAGTTTCCAATGTATTCTGTGGATCAAGTATTATCTTAATTGTTTAATGGAACTGTATACAAATGTTACTTCTGTTAAAATCATTAATTCTCAATTGCTTTCAATAATAAATGATAAAAATATAGGAGTGACATTGCTTCAATTCTGGTACCTGAACATGAACTGAATTGAATGAGAGTAAGGTTCATGGTTAATATGTACCAGATGAAGCTTATAAAACAAAAAATCAAACTACAAAATATAGTCACACGTTTAAATCTGCAATTATGTTAAGGAAATGGCAATTCTAATTTAAATAATCACAGACGACAACAGAAAATATAAAACTAAAATAATTAAAATTGATATACAGTAACTTCCTTCAAAGAATGAAAAGAAATCAAAAATAATAATATTAATAAATTCTTTAACAAATATAATGTCACTGTACATTTAAATTAATTATATTTGGTTGTGTTCTTCACTCCATAATATTTTTGGACAATTGAATGTTTTGGTTTCATCCTTTACAAGGTATTTTCCAGATGTCCTGTATATTAAAGTAAGCTGCTACTGCCAAGCATTACCTATTCAAAGTACAAACTAAGGTGAATTCTCTGGTTGGAAATTACAAACAGTTACCACCCACTCTTATTTGGGACAACTTCACAGAGTCAAGATCGGACTAATTGGATGTATTATGCCTAGGGACCCTCTTGAGAAAAATTTCTATTTTATTTCCTTTCCCAAGCAGAGAATCGCACTACGCTTCTTATTAAAAATACCCAGGGGTTGTGAAGGCTAATAATCTATTTAAGCTTCAAAGTCTGCAAGAATTCAAATGGTGTGGTTTTCAGTGGAGATCTTTGTTTCACTAAACAAGAATTATTTCTTTTGTAATCAGAATTAAATTTGTCCTTGTCATTGCTATATTGTCATTGTCATTGCTGACATGGTCATTGCTCTAAAACAATATAATTTGTTGAAATGATAGTTTTACAGATGGAAATAATTTTAAGTTGCTTACATTAATTAATTGCTAGAATCTTAAGTTACCTCCTTATCTCACCAAAAGGTTTATTATCATTGCTTTTACATGAAAACAGCTGGTCAATTCAAAATTACCAATAGTTTGAATCTATTTGAATCTATTTGACGTTAAGCAACACACACACACACTGCCTTTCAGCACACTCAAAATGGCTCTCTTATGCAAACAGAAGTTTGAGAAAATTATTCATCAGATTAGTAAAAGGAATTAAACAAAGCCCCTATAAACTAATAAAACTGATAAGTCAAAATTACTGTAGAGCAAGATGGCCAAATAGAACCCTCCAGTGATCGATTCCACAACAGGAACACCAAACTGAACCACTATCCACACAAGAAAGCACCTTCATAAGAACCAAAAATTGGATGAGTGATTGCAATATCCGGTTTTAACATAATATCAAGAAAAGAAGCACTGAAGAGGGTAGGAAAGACAGTCTTGAATTACTGATACCATCCCCTGGTCTTGACCGCATGGCACAGAAAGAAAATCTGTGCACTTGAGAGAGGGTGAGTGCAGTGATTGTGGGACTTTGCCTTGGAACTCAGTGCATCCTGATCCCAGTGGAAAGTAACACAGGGCAGAAGTCGGCTGGGTAGGAGTAGAAACTTTATTCAAAGAGATAATAACATAGAACTTTCCAAAGTTAGAGAAAGACATCAATATTCAAGTACAAGAAAGTTGTAGAACGCTAAGGAGATTTAACCCAAATAAGATTACCTCAAGATATTTAATAAGTAAACTCTCAGAGGTCCAAAATAAAGAAAGAATCTTAGAAGTAGCAGGAGAAAAATTAACATACAAAGGCATTCCAATATATCTGGCAGCAGACTATATACAATATAACAATATATTAGTCCAGGAGAGAATGGCATGCCATATTTAAAGTGCTGAAAGAAAATAAAAATCCTTTTATCCTAGAATGTTCCTCAGGAAGCTGAAAATAGAACTACCATATAATCCAGCAATCCCATTGCTTGGTATGTACCCAAAAGAAAAGACATCAGTATATTGAAGAGATACCTGCACTCTATATTTATTGCAGCACTATTCACAATAGCCAAGATTTGGGATCTACCAAAGTATCCATCAACAGATGAATGAATAAAGAAAATCTGGTACCGTACACAATGGAGTACTATTCATCCATAAAAAAGAATGAGATCCTGTCATTTGCAACAACATAGATGGAACTGGAGGACATTGGGTTGAGTGAAATAAGCCAGGAATAGAAAGGCAAACTGCATGCTGTCACTTATTTTGGGATCTAAAAATTAAAACAATTGAACCTAAGGAGATAGAGAATCGAATGATGGTTATCAGACTTTGGGAAGGGTAGTGGTAGTGAGGGGTGCAGGCGAAATTGAGAATGGTTAATGAGTACATAAATATAATTAGAATGAATAAGATCTAATATTTGATAAGATCAACCTGATAACAGGTTGATATGGTTCGGATCTGTGTTCTCCCCAAAATCTCATGTTGAAATGTAATCCCCAATGCTGGAGGTGGGGCATGAGGTGGGAGGTGATTGAATCATGGGGGGCAGTTTCTAATGGTTTAGCACCATCCTTCTAGTGCTGTTCTCATGATAGAGCTCTTGTAAGATCTGGTCTTTTAAAAGTGTGTGGCACCTCTGCCTTCTCTATCTGTTTCTCCTTCTCTGGCCATGTGAGACATCTTACTTCCCCTTCACCTTTTACAATGATTGTAAGTTTCCTGAGACCTCCCCAGAAGATGCTATGCTTCCTGTACAGCCTGTGGAACCATGAGTCAATTAAAGCTCTTTTCTTTATACATTACCCAGTCTCAGGTATTTGTTTACAGCCTTGTGAGAATGGCCTAATACACAGAGTGATTACAGTCAACGAAAATGTAGTATACATTTAAAAATAACTAAAAGAGTATAATTCAATGTCTATAACACAAAGAAAGGATAAACGCTTGAGGCAATGATTACCTCATTTACCCTGATGTGATGATTACACATTGTATACCTGTATCGGAATATCTCATGTACCCTAGAAATATATACACTTACTATATCTCTATAAAAATTAAAAATTAGAAAAAAATTTTAAAAATTATTGCCTTTGCTCTTCACCTGCTAAAATATATAATTGACCGCAAGACAGTGCCTCGTATAAATAGTGAAGAGAAGGATCTTTGATATATTATGTGTAGAGAGACGCAAAGTTTCAAATGAAAGCCAATTTTTAAATGTTTTCTGCATAATTTTTAAAATCAAGAAGTTGCTAATCAAAAGATAATTTCAATCGGATATTCTTTAGTATTTTTCCTTCATTATGTGTGACTTGCTAGTGAGTACTGATGTAATCAGAAGACCTGCAATGAGGAGAGATAATTTAAAAATCTAGAATGCAGTTAATTTACCAACTGACTGGTCAATTCCTGAATAATGAAGAGTTTACTATGTAATCTGTGGCCGTTATGTACGGTAGGCATTAGTCACTGAAAGTTATGAAACTTTGTGTGTTTCCATTGAAGAAGGCTTTTTAAATTCATAACTACACAAACTGTTGACATTTGTATGCCTACATTTTGTGATAAGGGTACTTAGAAATAACAACTCAGCAAAACCATGAGGTCTCGCTCTAATTTTGAGATCTTAGGATGTACACTTAAGGCCAATCAACTTATTTTTCAAGCAAGTCTGACCTTTTCAAGATTGATTTTGATGAATTAGGTGATAATGCATCATTTCTAATATTCAAGATTGGCTATATCAGTCATGGCACATTACATTATACTTTAAAGAGGAAAACATTGACACCATAAATTTTTCTCTATTAGCACATGAAGTATCAGTTAGAGACTCTAAAAAAATAGTTTGGCTCTTGCAATTCCTTAAACGAATTGTTTTAGTTGGCTATAAAGGCTTATATATATTCCAGCACCATTGGGCCAGGTTAAATGTACTATGTCTCTGGGCTACAGATTTTGACCTTGGTCAGATAATACTCTTCAGCCAGCTGATTTTGCATATGACATTGCTGAGATACACTATTAAAATTGTGAAAGTAATTAACATTCAAAATATCATGAAGTCCAAGGGTTTCACATGACACATTAGACAGAGTCCTTGATTATTAGCTGCAACTTCAAAATGATTTACAAGTATACACTATGAGGTAGGAAGAGGAATACTGCTACCAGTAAGGAAATATTAACATAGAACAGATACTATACAATAGATTGTAGCATGAATTGAAACTGATGGATCAAGATGGTTTGAGGAGAGCGCTAGTTCTATTTGTGACCCTCTGCTCTTTGATTACCTCATTTGTCTTCTCTATCTCTTACCTTCCTGATCTACAGCAGAAGAGACTGAAATTAAGAACTATTCCAGCTCTAACACTAACATTCATCAACAGCCAAGAGTAAAATGTGTTCAAAATTTTAGGCCAAGTGCGGTGGCTCACGCCTGTAATCCCAGCATTTTGAGAGGCTGAGGTGGGTGGAGCACTTGAGGCCAGAAGTTTTGAGATCAGCCTCACCAACATGGCAAAACGCTGTCTTTACTCAAAATACAAAAAATAGCCAGCAGTGGTGGTGGGTGCCTGAAATCCCAGCTACTAGGGAGGCTGTGGCATGAAAATCACTTGAACCCGTGAGGCAGAGGTTGCAGTGAGCCAAGATCACACCACTGCACTCCAGCCTGGGCGACACAGCGAGACCCTGTGAAAAAAAAAAAAGAAAAAACTTACATTGGCAATTACACTAGATATTTATGAGGACCAACTTTATGGCAGATAAAATGGTAGCATTTTACTTGTATTGCATAATTTAAGATGTATAGCAATCTTTTGAAATTGGCTTCGTTTTATCCATTTTACAGATTGGGAATCTGAGAATCACTTAGCAGGTAGGTGCCGAAGTTTGAATTCAAACCTAAATTTTATTGATTTCCTATGTTCTTTCCAATAAAACACAGGCTACTGATTGCAAAAAATAATAATAAGAAGAAGAAAAAGATAAGATAGAAAAAATTTGAGAAAAGGAAGCGGAAGCATCTTAATGACATCTCTATGGCTGGAAAACCAACAACCAACAGAATGGCCTATTGACAGAGGACCAGTGGGCTCATGGCATTCTTGTTGTGTTACAAAGGGCACCACCTATTTCTATAATATGCTTTCTTAAAACACACCGTTACTCAAAGTCATACCAAATTCTCATGCGAAAATGATGAAGGATCAGGTCAGCAAGAGATTTCCAGGTATCTGGACACTGTAGATTTATAACTCTTATTAAAATTCTTGAGACAGCAAGGGTGTGACCTAGAAAGATATACTGTGTGGAACAAACAGAGTGAATGGGCTCCACTGTGATACAAAAGGGAGGAATAAAGAAACACCACAAAAAGTGCTGTTACTATGAAAAATGTACATAGAATACAGATTGTCAATGCATAAGAGCTGAGATGCTTAAGTTGGTATCCTGATTTGGGTCATAAAAAAATCACTACGCTGGAGATCTCTGCTTTATCCTACCTCATAAGCAATATCTCATAGTTAGGAAGAATGACAAAGAACCCTCCTTTCCTGGGGTAATGCCAGGCTAACCACAAAGTAAGAAGCCAATGATTATTTGTTTCATATGCTACAAGTAGTAGATACAGGAAATCATATCAGTGTGAGCAGGATTCGTAACCCTTGAAATTTAGTTAATGAAAAAATATTGCATCATCGTATAACTTAATTCCATTTGCCAGATATATTAGTTCATTCTGGCACTGCTATAAAGACATACCTGAGACTGGGTAATTTATAAAGAAAAGATGTTTGATTGGCTCATGGTTCCGCAGGATGTGCAGGAAACATGGCTGAGGAGAGCTCAGGATTTTTTTTTTTTTTAGCTAGGCTCTATCACCCAGGGCAGTGGCCCAATCTCGGCTCACTGCAACCTCTCTTTCCCAGGTTCAAGCAATTCTCCTGCCTCAGCCTCCTGAGTAGCTGAGATTACAGGCACCCACCACAATGCCTGGCTAATTTTTGTATTTTTAGTAGAGACGGTGCTTCATCATGTTGGCCAGGCTGGTCTCGAACTTGTGACCTCAAGTCATCGGCCTGCCTCAGCCTCCCAATGTGCTGGGATTACAGGTGTGAACCACTGCACCCAGCAGTCTCAGGAAACTTTCAATCATGGCAGAAGGTGACAGGAGAGCAAGCTCATCTTACATGGCCCATACAGGAGGAAGAGAGCGAGGTGGAGGGGTGCCACACACTTTTAAACAACCAAATCTCACAGCACACACTCACTGTTATGAGAGCAACACTGAGGGGCACATCCACCCCCAAGATCCAGTTACCTCCCACCAGGCCCCACCTCCAATGCTGGGGATTACAATTTGACATGAGATTCGGGCAGGAACACAGGCCCAAACCATATTACCAGGTGATCACAGAAAACCAAAAAAGAGTAGGACTATTTACTGTAGCCGTGGTCATCTGTGGGTAAAGTCCTTCTTCTTTTCCCTTGGTTTGTGCTCCAAATTGTGACTAAGTTTATTTTTTTAAATTAGTCAACTATAATTTAGCTCACTTAGAAATAAAATTGGCATTCAAACTTTTGGAAATATTTCTTTTTTTCTAGAAAAAAGATACATATGAGTGTGTGACTAACCCTGTTAACTCTGAGGAGGGTTAAATAAATAGGATATAAAGAAGGACTTTACCCACAGATGACCATGTCTACATTAAGTATTCCTACTCTTTTTTGGTTTTCTGTGATCACCTGGTGATATGGTTTGGCCCTGTGTCCCTGCCCAAACCTCATGTCAAATCGTAATCCCCCAGACATCATCTATGTCTATATTTACACAGTCTTTGAACGGTTAATTGGATGGCTTAATCAGGTAAAGGTTTATAAGCATCATGTTGTTGAGAACCTGGAGTTGGTGTTGTTACTAAAGCATTACTTCCAAAATGGCCCAGTGGAGTCTTGCTGATGGGTGTATACATTTCTTTGTGGGTAGAGTGTGGCACAATTAATTATTGTGCCCAAAAATGTGCAGTCTTTAGAACCCCACACTACCAAATAATCTAGAAAGAAATTTTTTTTTAAATGATGGCTTAAAAATCACTCGTGCTTCTAAATGATTAACACAAAATAATTTTTTGAATGCACCTGACCTACAAGAACAACACCACTGACTAAGGAAAAAAAATGTGCACATATAATTTTTCAGGTCAAAAACAAACCACTGGGAAGGTCTTGCCCTCTGGTATAAGAAATCATGTCATGCTCACCCTTTCCTTGGGGTCAGAATGTCTACAAATTCTCTCAGAAACACAGCTATTTCTTTTCTATGTTCCCTCAGAAGACTAAAATTTTCAGTAACAAACCATTTGGATTTATTGTTATTCAAAAGATTACACTAATGCTTGAAAATTAATTTATCTGAAGCAAAATATAATAGTTTATCAGTTCAAAATTATTCAATAGACTTGTATCACCTATAAGAGAAATGTAAGATACTCAGCAGGACAAATTCTTTTCAATATCTGGTCCTTTACTTTCTGTTCATCATTTCCCATTTCTCCCCTGTCCCAAAACTCACCCTCCAGCAAAACCAAGAAATGTCGAGTTTCCTACACTCAGTGTTTCTCTCATGCTTTGTGCTGCGGTGCGTTCTGCTCCATAAGGCTAGAATACCACTGTCCTTCTCCATCCATGTGCCCTGGAAGCATCTTCTGGCCTTCTGTTGTCTCCTCGTGAATTCTTGCTTCCTTCCATACTTCCACTGACCCTCCTGTTTGCCTCAAATGTAACATTTTCACCATACATTTTTCATGGGTTTGTTTGATTAAGGACTTCAGTGATCTAAGTCCTAGAAATCTGAGCATTAGGATAGCATAGAGGTTAAAAGGAACGGCTCTGATGAAAGAGATATGGATTCAAGTTCCCAATAAAATCCTTTCTAGCTGGGAGACTCTGAGCAAGTTATTCTACCTCTTTGGGCTTCAGCTTCCTTACTTGTAAAGCAAGAGTAACCACTGTCCCTCCATTACAGGGTTGTGACCGTTAAATGCAGTAACTTATGTGACAATTAAGGAGACTCATCAATACATAGTAAAAGTGGTTAGTAAATATTTGGTTTTATTAATATTTTAAATACTATCTAAATCCCTGGCACACAGAAGAAGCTTAATAAGTATTTGCTGAGGCCGGGCGCGGTAACTCATGCTTGTAATTCCAGCACTTTGGGAGGCCGAGACAGGCGGATCACGAGGTCAGGAGATCAAGACCATCCTGGCTAACACGGTGAAACCCCGTCTCTACTAAAAACACACACACACAAACATTAGCCGGGCGTGGTGGCGGGTGCCTGCAGTCCCAGCTACTCGGGAGACTGAGGCAGGAGAATGGCGTGAACCCGGGAGGCGGAGCTTGCAGTGAGCCAAGATTGAGTCACTGCGCTCCACTCCAGCCTGGGCAACAGAGAGAGACTCCATCTCAAAATAAATAAATAAATAAATAAATAAATAAATAAATAAATAAATAAAAATATTTGCTGATTAAAATAAAGAAGTGGATGAATGAAGATATGTTGTGCTAACTCTGACTTGTGGTGTATCCCTTATTTGTGTCAATTTCATAGTCATTGTCCATGTGCCCCTCCACCAGGCAAATATCCAAACAATAACCCAACTCAAACTACATATCACTACCCTTTAAATTTTCAGTGCCATAAAAATAAACAAACAAAAATAAGAAACCCAAGTAAAATATAGTAGTTGAAACAGATTCACCCAAGGAATGTTAAAAATAGAATAACAATGTGTGATGGTGGGATTCAACTTCCGGAGAACTTTTTAGGTGTGTCTCCCACAACACGTGCCAATCATTCCACAAAGCATCATTATATGGTTGGCTCCAGAAATCATATAGACTAGCTCATTACTTTTTAGACTTTGAAGTGCATGTAAACCACTGGATGACAAGTTAAAATGTAGATGAGTTCTGGTCTGTGTTTGGTAGACAAATAGCTCCTGTGGCAGCTCAATCCATTTAAAAGGTGAGAGGAATGGCCGGGTGCGGTGGCTCACGCCTGTAATCCCAGCACTTTGGGAGGCCGAGGCGGGTGAATCACGAGGTCAGGAGATTGAGACCATCCTGGCTAACATGGTGAAACTCTGTCTCTACTAAAAATACAAAACATTAGCCGGGCCCGGTGGTGGGCGCCTGCAGTCGCAGCTAGTCTGGAGGCTGAGGCTGGAGAATGGCGCGAGCCCGGGAGGCGGAGCTTGCTGTGAGCCTAGGTCAGGCCACTGCACTCCAGCCTGGGCGACAGAGCGACACTCCGTCTCAAAAAAAAAAAAAGGCGGGGGGGGGGGGGGGAGACAATGGCTCCCATTACTTCTCTCCCTCAGAAAAAAAGAGTCACTTGGTCTTCCTCTGCCACTAGTTTGATCCTGAGGCCTGAAAAAGTGAGGGATGAGCGATGATTCATATTTTGCAGACTTGGCGGAACTCACAGATAAATTTCTTTTCTATATTTTAATTTGATTCTATTGCTGAAATTTGGGAGTTTCTGTCATTATCCCACAAGAAACTTAAAAGTAAACTTTTTGTTCTAATATTTAATTGAAATATCCATATAGAAAACAGGTTAATGAGCATACAGTACTTTGATATAAACAGTGCAGTAAAACAAACAAACAAATACAAACCAATAGGGCTCACATGCAGCATTAACTGAGGAGCACTTACAAAGTAGAAAGTAGATCAAGACCATCCTGGTGAACACGGTGAAACCCCGTCTCTACTAAAAATACAAAAAAATTAGCCGGGTGAGGCGGCGGGCGCCTCTAGTCCCAGCTACTCTGGAGGCTGAGGCAGGAGAAAGGCGCGAACCCGGGAGGCGGAGCTTGCTGTGAGCCGAGATCGCGCCACTGCACTCCAGCCTGGGCGACAGAGCAAGGCTCGGTCTCACAAAAAAAAAAAAAAAAAGAAAAGAAAAAAAGCAGAAAGTAGTTTATCTGTTTAGGTGCCAGGGTGAAAATAAGAGCAAGCATCTCGCTCCTTATCCTCAAGTTTCCTTTGGTAACCCTTTACAATTGTGTGATAATCAAAAATCACTTATATTAAGTTTTTTAAGTGTTTAAAAGGAGACTGTAATAATTTGACTGAAAATTCTTGCTCTTATAATAACAAAATAATAACATAAGAATAATTCTTACTACGCTAAGAACAAATCTCATCATTTCTAACCAAAGAGCATTTTAGGGCTTAATTATTGACATGGTTTGGTTGTGACCCCACCCAAAATCTCATCTCGAATTATAATTCCCATAATCCCCACATGTCAAGGACAGGACAAGATGGAGGTAATTGGATCATGGGGTCGTTTTGTCCATGCTGTTCTCGTGATAGTGAGTGAGTCTCACGAGATCTGATCATTTTATAAGCGTCTGGCATTTCCCGTTTGCACTTAGTCCGTCCTGCCGCCCTATGAGGCAAGTGTGTGCTTCTCCTTTGACTTGTGCCATGATTGTAAGTTTCCAGAGGCCTTCGAGCCATGGAGAACTGTGAGTCAATTAAACTCTCTCCTTTATAAATTACCCAGTCTCGGGTATTTCTTTATAGCAGTGTGAGAATGGACTAATATAATTATATATGTCTTTTATAAAGGGACTCACTGATCTCTCCCTTTTATGTGGGAAAACTAAGAAAACATTATCATCCATACATAGGAAGCATTGCACACAAATGTATCAGAGGAAAAAAGAACATTTGAATAAATAAGTAATCATAGTAATAGTTAATTTTATTAGATGCTAATCAGATACCTGTTATATTCTAATCATTTTTTTGTATATAAATGATATAAATCCATGACAACCTTATAAAGTAGTTTCAGCATTTTGCAGGTGAGGAAAATGAGATACTGAGTGGTTTAGAGAATTCCTACCAATTTATATTTCAGGTATACATGTAAAGGATGTGAGGAATGAAGTGGGTTATAAAAGCAGTATCTACCATAATTATAATCAAATAGTAGGTTGGCTGAGAAAGTGAAATGTAAGAATTGTTTTATTTCATTCACTTTACAAGCAGTTTTTAGGAATTTGTTGTGTGTCAAATGTAAGAATGGTTCTGAATATACAAAAATACACAAACTTGGAGTTCCTCCTTCAAGATACATTGGAGTTATGATTAGCTATTACATAATTAGTGGACAATAAACATAATGTTGTAAAAATATGATATTGTGGAAACAATTATTTAAGATTTTGTGTTATAAAAATGGGCTTCTACAAATTTGCCTAGATACCCTGAGACAGCCCCCTGTTCTGCCCGATGAGGGTAGGGATGGAAATGGATGGGGAGCTAGGAAGGGAAAGAGTAATGTTTAAAATCAAGATTAAAAGTTAAGTAGGAGTTTTCCAGGCAGAAAGAGAAGGCATAGAGTATAGGTATAAAAAGAGTATAATATGTCAGGGCATGGTCAGTCTTAGGGTTGAGAAGCGCTTCTAACTGTAGCACGGCATGGAAGGTGTTATCGCTAAGTGCCAACTGGCATGACTGGCAGGGTAGCTTGTGTTTAGATTGGGAAAGGCTTTATGTGGTATGATTACATGAACTTATCACAGAGAGTGCCTGACCCCACTTAAGTTTTAGCAAGATAACTCTGTAGGCAGTGAGAAAATGTAATGGGAATGGTTAGAATCTAAAGTCAGGGAGACCAGCTCTGGTGTTTGAAAATGGACAGCCTGAAAGAATTAAAGCAGTGGCAGTGAAAAAGGAAGGGGAAATCAAAAGTCCGGAGACTTAGTAGGGATTGAATTGTCATGACGGGAGTTCAGCTGGATATAGTAAGTGAGGAAAAGTGAGAAGTCAAAGGCAAATAGTACTATTAACTAGCAAAGGCAATTTTACTATTCACTAAAAATTATTGAGGGTTTATAATGTGCAGGATCTTTTCTAAGCACTTTAAATATTTTAACTAATTGAGAAGGGTCTTGATTTTTATGCTTGGATAACTTAATGGTCATTCTCATATACATAGAAAACGAAGAAATTTTTGAGGGCAGTGGGAGATCATGTGTTTAGTTTTGGAAATATTTGAGAAGCCCACATAGCATTTAGGTGCTGATGTCCACTGTACTGTTTGTAATATGAATCCCATGCTGAGGTGAGAGTCAGGGTTAGAGATAGAAATTTAGGACTCTTCTTGTTTGTGGATTAATGATGCTTTATAGAGCAAGAAGAGAAGAGAGAAAAAAGGTCAGAAATCTTGAAACATAAACACTTAAGGGGAGAGAGAGGACAAAAAGTAAAAATAAATGAACTGACATAGAAGGAAAATCAGGAGTAAAAAGGAAAGGAAGAAGAGACTTTAAAGAAAGATATTGGCCAGGCCAGGCGCAGTGGCTCACACCTGTAATCCCAGCACTTTGGGAGGCTGAGGCGGGCAGATCACAAGGTCAAGAGATCAAGATCATCCTGGCCAACATGGTGAAACCCCGTCTCTGCTAAAAATACAAAAATTAGCTGGGCTTGTTAGCGCATGCCTGTAGTCTCAGCTACTCTGGAGGCTGAGGCAGGAGAATCGCTTGAACCCGGGAGACGGAGGTTGCAGTGAGCCAAGATTGCACCACTGTACTACAGTCTGGCGACAGAGCAAGACTCCGTCTGAAAAAAAAAAGAAAAAGAAAAAGATATTGGCCAGGCACAGTGGCTCACGCATGTAGTCTCAGCACTTTGGAAGGTTGAGGTGGGAGGATCCCTTCAGCCCAGGAGTTTGAGGCTGCAGAGAGCTATGATGGAGTCACTTCTCTCCAGTCTGGGCAATGGAACAACACCCTATTTCTAAAAATAAAAAACAAAAAAAAAAAAAGAAGGGAAGATATTGTGGTAAAATTTGCCAAATTTTGTATACAATTAGAGTAGAATGTGAACTGAAAATAAATAAAACTAGATATTAGAAAGTTATTACTCTATTTTAAGTGTACATTTTCAGTTTCATGGTGGGTGAGATAAAATAAATGAGAAGGCCAGAAATGGAGACCAAGTGACCATTGCTCTGAGGACCTTGGCACAGAGGAAGGAGTTGGAGCTGGAGGGTAAGAACGATGGTACTACTGCAGTTTTGAAAAACATAAAAACTTTAATAGATGGCTGAGCAAAAGGAGTCACTGAAGATGGAGAAAGCAAAGGGACAGATAGTGACAGAAGGTCAGGAGAGTGGAGATAATGATTACAGATGGGGTAGGGTCTGAGAAAGGTCACAGAGTGAGAGGCTGGGTTTATATAACAAAGCATTATCTCCTCGTGTTTATAACCACAGGGTTTGTGGGTTTAATCCTCACTCTCCCACTACTCAACTGCATAAGCCAAGTCGTTACTTAGCCTCTGTTGGCCTTAGTGTCAAGTCTGCCAAATGGGAAGATAATAGTACTATCAATACTTCAGTGTTATTGGGAGGTTCAAATGAAATAAAACTTGTGAAGAACAGATCACCTGACTGCTGGGTAAGTGCCCTGCAAGGATTAACTGTTATATTCAAGAAAGAAGTGAAAGGAGTCACTGTGGCAAGGAGTAGGATCACTAACTCTTATGATTAAAACAGAGAAAATGGATCAAAAATGTTTATAAAGTCTACCTAACAATGAACCTATAATGGACCTATATTCTTCTTCTTCTTCTTCTTTTTTTTTTTTTTTTTTTTTTTTTTGACAGAGTCTTGCTCTGTCTCCCAGGCTGGAGTGCAGTGGTGCAATCTCGGCTCATTGCAACCTCTGCCTCCCGGGTTCAAGTGATTCTCCTGCCTCAGCCTCCCGAGTAGCTGGGATTACAGGCACCTGCCACTGCACTCACCTAATTTTTGCTTTTTTTTTTTTTTTCCTGATAGATACAGGGTTTTGCTATGTTGGCCAGGCTGGTCTCGAACTCCTGACCTCAGGTGATCCACCCACCTTCACCTCCTAAAGTGCTGGGATTACAGGTGTAAGTCACCATGCCTGGCCAATGAACCTATATTCTAAGTATGATGGAACTTGCTTTTATTATTTTAAAAATATTTTATGAAGGAATTTTAAAGGTTCTGCCTCTCCAAAGACTATTAACACTCAGTTGATTATTGCTAAAGGAAATAAGTATCTTTCTTTGTATTCTGAATCACACTGTTCACAAATATTTGTTTTCAAAGACTTTTAAATCTCTCTGTATAATAGTTCAAGGTATAGCCTTAAGATAATTACAATTAACTCTTTCTCATAACTATATAGAGATGGGTAATACTAAAATTTCAGGTTTTTTACTTCTTCAACTCTCTTTTCAAAATGCAGCTGCTGTGACATTCTCTGAAAATGGCTTCTGTGCTTTGCATGCTTTCTGCTCTGCTGTATACTCTTGGCATTTTGGTAAGAAAAAAAAAATACTTCCAGAGTTACCCTCTGTTGCTAAGAAAAAAAAAAATGGATTCCAGGATATTTTCTTCTATTGTGAGCAAATACTACTTGTTTTATCTTTTAGCCATTTTATCCTCACTGTCATACAGACTATGTTGAAGTCAAAGTGTATTTTTTTTTTTTTTTTTGAGATGGAGTCTCGCTGTGTCGCCCAGGCTGGAGTGCAGTAGTGTGATCTCCACTCACTGCAAGCTCCGCCTCTCGGGTTCACGCTATTCTCCTTCCTCAGCCTCCCCTGTAGCTGGGACTACGGGCACCCACCCCCCTGCCCGGTTAACTTTTTGTATTTTTAGTAGAGACAGGGTTTCAATGTGTTAGCCACAAAGTGTAATTTTTTTCTCCTATATTGATTCTTCTTTTTAGAGTATTTTATAAAAATAATTATATGTAATAGACTCAAGCTTTGTGTTCAACCATCATAGTAAACATTGAAAATAGAATAATTCAGCAACAACACCTATTATTGTGGTAGTATATTTTATATATGATGGGTGGTCTGTGTTTCACAGTGATTTTTATAAATGCTATCTTATGCAGTCTATACAAGAGCAGAACACATTAGAGCTATATTTCTTGTTTGAAACCTGAGATGAAGAAAACAAAGTGATTTTCCATTAAGTCAGATTGCAAGATTAGAAATGCTAAATAACTAAAAGCTGCATCATTCACATTATTAAAAAAAAAAAATTAAGGTGTTTTTTGAGAGGTATTGTAAAGATTTACCTATCTATGAAATTATTAGAGAAAAGGATAAACAGAACAATTCCTTACCTCTGCTCTTGGTTTATTTCATGACACCCTAAATAAACACCTGTGAAGCAGTTTATTTTTTAATATTCAATCTGCATGCAGAAGAATGACTATGTAGTGGTGAAAGCAGTGATTCAATGGTCTAGGAATTTCCTTCTGTTTATTCCCTTGAAGGTCAACAGAGGTGAGAAAAAAATTAATTAGATTGCAAATCCATCCTGATTGGACAAAATAAACTAAGCCAACTCTAATAATCTATGATAAGCCAAGTAGACATCCAGTAAAACTCATTAGCTCTCAATAAAGATCGAATAGTCAGTGCCATGTTGCCACATAAATGTTGCCTAGAGTTTGTATCTTCTCAAGTTATATCACACTCTTTTTTTCTTTTCAATATACATTGAATTGACAGAGGAAATCATTCTCGTGAATGACTCTTCTAAGATTGACACCTTGAAAAATATTTTTCCAGAGGAAAAAAAATTATGAGGCATATTGTGACTTTTGAGTATATGATAAGCCTCTTGCATGGTGCTTAGACAGCTCCCAAGAAAAACATGTCTGAGAATGGTGTCAAATTCTTTGTGCCAAAGGAACTTCCAGTTTAGCGACTACATGTCAGAAGGTTTTCAATAAAAATGAAATTCCCAGAATTGTGTGGCTACATCCTAGAGTAATAATCAGATTAATCATTAGAAAATCATTCCTTACGTTCTATGGGTATATACCCAGTAGTGGGTGAAGTGGTATTTCTGCCTCTAGGTCTTCGCTTTGAGGAATTGCCACACTGTTTTCCACAATTTTTGAACTAATTTACACTCCCACCAACAGCGTCAAAGCATTCTTTTTTCTCCACAACCTCACCAGCATGCAAACTGGCACAGGAACAGAAAACCAAATACCGCATGTTCTCATTTATCACTGGGAACTGAATGATGAGAACACATGGACACATGGTGGGGAACAACACACACTGGGCCATGTTTGAGGGTGGGGAGTGGGAGGAGAGAAAGAATCAGGAAGAATAGCTAATGAATGCTGGGCTTAGCACCTAGGTGATGGGATGATCTATGCAGCAAATCACCATGGCACACATTTAACTAACAAACTTACACATTCTGCACATGTACCCTAAACTTAAAATAAATGTTGGGAAAAAAGAAAATAATTCCTTACATGACAAATCGAATCTCATAATTGAAAAATGAATAGCCATAAGTAAACTCTGCTCTAGGAGACAAAATGTAGTTTAAGATTGATATACAATTTCAATGATTTTTCAAGCATCCATTTCAGGACAAGATTAATAGAGACCAGGCTTACCATTATGCCTAAAACAACTAAAATAAAAAGCAAAATGAAAACCAAAGTAAGAAACCAAATAAAATGTATCAAACAACAATTCTTAAGACATTGAATATCAGCCAATGAAGGATACTGATCTGAGAAATTAAAAAAAAAAAAAATTGCTGAGCCTTAAGTTTGCCTGATCTTACTGACTAGAGATTCCCTAGGATATGGTGAAGAGAAAATATATTAGGTAGAATCCTGAGGTATCTCTGAGTTGAAGAAATTAGTTGTTGAAAGTCATGAAAAGTGAAAGTGGCATGAGTTTATAGGGCAGAGTACTGGAAACAGAAAGATTGCATAGGCAGAGCACTCCAGAGATCTGAAGAGGATACCTTTGAGTCTTTACCCAACAAAACTACCTGAGTTAAGGAAAGAACCATGCCTCATAATTCACAGGACATTGAATGGAATCCTCATAACATTTTGTGTCTGTATTGGGGCAAAATTAGACTGAAACTAAGCACTTCTGTGATCTGCTAAACAAAGCTTAAAAGCAAGATGCAAAGGTATCAAAGTGGTTTGCAAATAATTTTAATTGTATCTCAGAACTAAAATAATATTCATATTAATACTGAAATATCCAGAATCTCAAGATCATAAAAATTCAAAAATTCGAAAATTACAAATAATCTCTAAGCAAGCATATCCTATAAGAACCAACATAAGTCAGCTAGAGAAGACTGGAATAAGTAACTAACCTTTCAATGCAAAGACATAGATGTACATCCAGAAGAAACAACTGCAAACAGGAAAGCATGACCTGAAATGGACAAAGCAAGGAACCAGTAACTGACCCTAACAAGACTGTGACATGTGAGCTCTCTTGCCAAGAATTCAACATAGCAGTTATAAGGAAACTCAGTGGTCTCCAATATAAGACAGAAAATCCATTCAGAAATTTAGCAAAGAGATTGATATAATTACAAAATCAAACATAAATCTTGGAACTAAGAAACACATTTGCTGAGCTGAAAAACTTAAAAATACATAGTCAAGGGAGGAAAAACAAAAAAAGAATGAAAACTAACAAAGATAACCTACAAGATATAGAAAATTACCTCAAAATACCAAAGATAAATACTATTGCTCTTCAAGAGGAATTTGAGCCGGAGAAAAGAGTAGAAAGCTTATTCAAAGAAATAATAACAGAAAAAATTCCAAAACTTGAGGAAGATATAAACATCCAGGTACAGGAAGGAGAGAGAACACCAAACAGATTTTATCCCAATAAGACTACCCCAAACCATGTAATAATCAAACTCTCAAATGTCAAAGACCAGGAAAGGATCACAAAAGCAGCAAGAGAAATGAAGAAAATGATATATTTAAAAAGTTGTAATTTATCTGGCAACAGACTTCTCAGTGAAAACCCAGAGGAAGTGAACTACATTTTCAAAGCACTATAAGAAAAAAAATGTCATCTAGGAATACTGCATCCAGCAAAGCCATTTTTCAAATATGAGTGAGAAATAGTTTTTCCTAGATGACAAAAGCTGAGAAAATATACCACTACTAGACCTGTCTTAAAAGAAATGCTAAAGGGAGTTCTTCAGACTGAAAGAAAAAACAAAAGCTAATGTGCAAAAAGAAAAAAAAATAAAGGTAGAAATCCATTGGTAAAATTAAGTTCACAGACAAACCTAGAATACTCTATTGTAATTGGGATGTGCAATCCACTTGTAACTCTACTATGAAGATGAAAAAACTAATCTATCAAAAACAGTAATAGCTACAGCAGCCATTAAGAGATAGGCAATATAAAATATGTAAACTGAGAAAACAAAAAGTCAAAGCATGGGGTAATGGAATTAAAATGTAGAGAAGTTTTAAAGTTTTTTTTGTTGTTTCTCTCCTTTTTTGTGATCTAAGATAAGTTGTCATTTCTTTAAAATAACTTGTTAAATCTATGTTTTCTGTGAGCCCTATGGTAATTGCAATGTAAAAACCTATAATAGATACGCTAAAAATAAAAAGCAACAAATTAAAACATACTACCAGAGAAAAACACTTAACCACAAAGGAAGACAGTAAAAAAGGAAGAAAAGAAAAAATTAGTTATAAAACAGCCAGAAAATAAGCAACAAAATAACAATAATAAGCCTTTATTTATCAATGATAACACTGAATATAAGTAGACATAATTCTCTAATAAAAACACATAGAGTGATTAACTGGACATAAAACAGACAAGTATATACTATCTAGAAGAAACCTACCTTACTATAAACACACACACAGACTGAAAATGAAGAGATAGTAGAAGTCATTCTGTGAAAGTGGAAACCAAAAAGAGCAGAAATATCTATACTTACAACTGATAAAATAGACTACAAGTACTGTAAAAAGATACAAAGAAGGTCAGAATATAAAGATAAAGGGATCAATTCAGACAGAGGATATACTGACATAGACATCTATGCACCCCACACAGAAGCATCCATGTGTGCAAAGTAAACATTAATAAGTCTAATGTTAAGCAGAGACAGGCTTCAGTATAGTAAGTGTAGGGGACATCAACACCCTACTTCCAGTAGTGGACAAAAAAATCAACAAAGAATCATCTGAGTTGAACTACACACTAGACCCATAATATTTCACCCAACTGTATCAGAATATACATTATTTTCATAAGCACATGGAACATTCTCCAGGATAGACCATATATCAGGCCACAAAACAAGTCTCAAGAAATTTAAAAGAGTAGAAATTATATCAAGTGTCTTTTCTGAACACAAATTAAAACTAGAAATCAATAACAAGAGGAACTTCAGAAACTGTAAAAACACATAAAAAGTAAACAATATGCTCCTAAATGATCAATGGGTCACAAAGAAATAAAAAAGATATTTTAAAAATTCTTGAAACACATGGAAATGGAGATGCAACATACCAAAATCTATGGGATACGACAAATGATAGAAGTTTATGGCAATAAATGACTACATCAAAGAAGTGTGAAGACTTCAGATAAACAAGCTAATGACGGCCCTTAAGGAACTGGAAAAGCAGTAATAAACAAAAACCAAAACTAGTACAAGGAAAGAGATAATAAAAATTGGAGTAGAAAAAAAGTGAAATTGAGACAAAAAATAAACACGTCGACAAAAAAAAACTTGGTTTTTGGAAAAGATAAACAAAATCAACAAACCTATAACTACTTTATAAAAGTAGAGCCAATTAAGTAAAATTAGAAATGAAAAAGCAGACATAACAACTAACTACAAAAATACAAAGAATCATTAGAGACATATGAACAACTATTCACCAATAAACTGGAAAACCTAGAAGAAATTAATAAATTTATTGACACATCCAACCTTCCAAGATTGAACCATGAAGGTATAGAAAACCTCAATAAACCAATAATGAGTAACAAGATTGAAGTCATAATAAAAAGTCTCTCATCAAAGAAGAGCCCAGGATCTGATGGCTTAATTGCTAAAGTCTACTAAACATTAAAGAACAAATTCTACTCAAAGTCTTTAAACAAATTGAAGATGAAGGAATACTTCTAAATTTATTTTATGAGTCCAGAATTACTCTGATACCAAAACCAGACAAACACACCACACAAAAAAGAAAGCTACAGGTCAATATTACTGATGAAAATACATGCAAAAATCCTCAACAAAAAAATAGCAAACTGAATTCAATAGCATGTTGAAAAGATAATTCACCATGATCAAGTTAGATTCATCATCCCAGGAATGCAAAATTGTCTAATATATACAAGTCAATAAATGAGATACATCATATTATCAAAACGTTGATCACTTTTATTCACTTTCACCACTTTTACTCAACACAATGCTGAAAGTCCTGGCAAGATCAGTTAGGCAAGAGAAAGAGATAAAGGATATCCAAATTAGAACAAAAGAAGTCAAATTGCCTTTATGCACAGATAGCTTAATCTTACATTTGGAAAACATAAATACAAAATAATTGTTGGAACCAATAAACAAATTCAGTAAAGTCACAGGATATAAAAACCAACATACAAATGTACCATTTCTATATGCCAACAATAAGCAATCTGAAGAAGAAATCAAGAAAGCAATCCCATTTACACTAGCTAGAGAGAATATAAAATACCTCAGAACCAGTTTAGCCAAAGAAATAGTAAAAGATCTATACAAGGAAAAGTTTAAAACATTGATAAAAGAAATTGAAGAGGACATTAAAAAATTTAAAAAATATTCCATGCTCATGGATTGGAAGACTGAATATTGCTAAAATTACAATACTACTCAAAGCAATTTACAAATTTAATGTAATCCCTATCAAAATACCAAGGACGTTATTCACAGGAATAGAAAAAACAGGCTGGGCACAGTGACTCACACCTGTAATCCCATACAGGTGTGAGGTTGAGGTTGGCAGGTTGCATGGGGCCAGGAGTTTGAGACCAGCCTGGCCAACATGGTGAAACCCTGTCTCTACTAAAATTAAAAAAATTAGCCAGGCATGGTGGTGCATGCCTGTAATCCCAGCTACATTGGGAGGCGGAGGCATGAGAATTGCTTGAACCCAGGAGGCGGAGATTACAAGGAGCCGAGATGGTACCACTGCACTCCAGCCTGGGTGACAGAGTGAGACTCTGTCTCAAAAAGAAAACAAATAAAAGAAATAGAAAAAAAAAAATTATATGGAACCACAAAAGACCCAGAACAGTCAAAGCAATCCTGAACAAAAAGAACAAAGCTGCAGGCATCATATTACCTAACTTTAAAATATAAAAGCTATAGTTAATCTGTATGGTACTGGCATAAAAACAGATGCATAGACTAAGGGAACAGAATCGGGAAACTGGATATAAATCCACACATTTATAGCCAACTCAATGGTACCAAGAACATACAATAAGGAAAAGACAGTCTCTTCAAAAAATGGTGCTGCAAAAGCTGAATAACCATAAGCAGAAAAATGGGATTAGATCCCTATCTCTCACCACACAAAAAATCAAAATGTATTAAAAATTACATCCAAATTTTAAATCTAAACCTGAAACTATGAAACTACTAAAAGAAAACGTTAGAGATATGTTCTAGTATATTGTTCTGGACAAAGATATTTTGTATAAAACCCCAAAAGCACAGGCAATAAAAGCAAAAATAAACAAATGTAATTACATCAAGCTAAAAATCAAAGGAAAAAATCAACAAAGTGAAGAACCAACCCACAGAATGGGAGAAGATATTTGCAGAGTAACCATCTGACAAGGGATGAATAACCGGAATACACAAGGAGCTCAGGAAACTCAATAGCAAACAAACAAACACCCAAAAAGACCCCACAAAATATCTCATTAAAAATGGGTAAAAAATCTAAAACATTTCTCAAAGACATAGAAATGACCAAGAGGTATATATAAAAAATACTCAACATCACTGATCATAAAAAATGCAAATCAAAACCACAATGATGTATTATCTCATCCCAGTTAAAATGACTTTCATGAAAAAGACTGGAAGTAACAGATGCTGACAAGGATGTCAAGAAAGGGGAACCCTGGTACTCTGTTGGTGGGAATGTAAATTATTAGCACAGCCACCATGGGAAACAGTATGGAATTTCTTCAGAAACTTAAAAATAGAACTACCATACGATCTAGCAATTCCACTAGTAGGTATATATTTAAAAGAAAAGAAAGGAAATCAATCTATCAAAGAGATATCTGTAGTCTTGTATTTTGAAGCACTATTCATAATAGCCAAAAAGGGAATCAACTGAAGTGTCCATCAATGGATGAATGGATAAAGAAAATATGCTATATACACACAATGGAATATTATTGAACTATAAAAGAGAATAAAATCCTGTCATTTGAAGTAACATGAATGAAACTGGGAGTTGTTACACTGGGTGAAATAAGTCGAGCACAGAAAGACAAATATTGCACGTTCTTACATATATGTGTGAGCTAAAGTAATAGATCTCATGAAGAGAGAGAGTAGATTGGTGGTTACCAGAGGCTAGGAAAGGGAAGGTGAGGAGGGTTGATTAAAAAGATAAACATACAGTTAGATAAAGGATATAAGACCTGACGTTCAATAGTTCAGTAAGGTAACTATAGTTAACAGTAATCTACTGTACATTCAAAGTATCTAGAAAAGAATGATTCAAGTGTTCTTAGCATTAAAATATATATGTTAAAGATTAAATTGTAAATATTTATAATTAGATTTATAAATTAATATAAATTTTAAAGATTGTAAAATATATTTAAATATTATAAAGATGAAATTGGGGTAACTGGAATATATATAAATAACCTTAAATTATATATATACACACACATATTTGTAAATATAGCCTTAAATATATATGTATATACAGACAACTTTAAAAAATACATATATTTTATTTAAAAAATATATATTTTATTTGAAAATATATATTTTATTTAAAAAATATATATTTTTTATTTTTAAAAATAATTTGATCTTTATACATTATATGAATGTATCAAATTATCACATGTATGCTGAAAACGTGTGCATCTGTTATGTACAAATAAAAATAAGAAAAATATGTAGGTATATTATAAATCCTAAGCAATCACTAAATAAATTAATACTAAAAAGGTTATAGTTTATAAGCAAAAATTGAGATAAATTGGAATCGTTAAACAAAATTAATTCAAGAGCAGGCAAAAAGAGGAAACCAGGAACAAAGAAAAAATGGGACAAATGAAAAACAAACAGCAACCATATCAATATTCACATTACATAGAAATGGCCTAAAAATTTCAAATGAAAATAGGAGACTATTAAGATTAAAAATCAAGACTCAACTATATACTGTCTATAAGAAACCCACCTGAAATATAAATATCCAAATTTTTTTATTCTAAAAAATTTTTAAAGGTTTTTGGGGAACAGGTGATTTGGTTACATGAATAAGTTCCTTAGTGGTGATTTCTGAGATTTTGGTGCACCCATCACCCAAGCAGTGTACACTGTACCCAATGTGTAGTCTTTTATCCCTTACCACCCACCACCCTTTCCCGAGTCCTCAAAATCCAATGTATTGTTCTTATCTCTTTGAGACCTCATAGCTTAGCTCCTACATATGAGTGACAACATATGATGCTTGGTTTTCTATTGCTGAGTTTCTTTACTTAATATAATAGTCTCCATTTCCATCCAGGTTTCTGGGAATGCCATTATTTTGCTCCTTTTTATGGCTGAGTGGTATCCCATGGGATATATGTATACCACAATACCACATTTTTCTTTATCTACTCGTTGATTGATGGGCATTTGGGCTGATTTAATATTGTTTTTACAATTGCAAATTGTGCTACTATAAACATGTGTGTGCAAGTATATTTTCCATATAAAACTTTTTTTCCTCTGTGTAGATACCTAGAAGTGGGATTGCTGGATCAAACAGCAGATCTACTTTTAGTTCTTTAAGGAATCTCCACACTGTTTTCCATAGAGGTTGTACTAGTTTACATTCCCACCAACAGTGTAAAAGGGTTCCCTTTTCACTACATCCACATCAACATCTATTATTTTTTTTTTTTGTTTTTTTCATTATGGCCATTCTTGCAGGAGTTAGCTGGTATTGCATTGTGGTTTTGATATGCATTTCTCTCATAATTAGAGATGTTGACCGTTTTTCCCTATGCTTCTTGGCCATTTGTGTATCTTTTTTAGAGAACTGTCTATTCCTGTCCTTAGCCCACTCTTAGATGGGATTGTTTGTTTCTTTTCTTGATTATTTGTTTGAGTTTTTTGTAGATTCTGGGTATTAGTCTTTGTTGGATGTATAGATTATGAAGATTTTCTCCCACTCTGTGGGTTGTCGGTTTACTCTGACAGTTATTTCTTTTGCTGTGCGGAAGCTTTTTAGTCAAATTAAGTCCCATCTGTTTATCTTTGTTTTTGTTGTATTTGCTTTTGAGTTCCTGTCATGAAGTCTTTGTCTAAACCAATGTCTACAAGGGTTTTTCCAATGTTATCTTCTAGAGTCTTTACGGTTTCAGACCTTGGATTTAAGTCTTTGATCCATCTTGAGTTGATTTTTGTATAAAATGAGAGGTGAGGATCCAGTTTCATTCTTCTGCATGTGGCTTGCCAGTTATCTTAGCACCATTTGTTGAATAGAGTGTCCTTTCCTCATTATATGTTTCTGTTTGCTTTGTTGAAGATTAATTGGCTGTATTTAGCTTTATTTCTGGGTTATCTATTCTGTTCCATTAGTCTGTGTCCCTTTTGTATACAAGTACCATGCTGTTTTGGTGACTATGGCCTTATAGTATAGTTTGAAGTCAGGTAACGTGATCTCTCCAGATTTGTTCTTTTTGCTTAGTCCTGCCTTGGGTATGTGGGCTCTTTTTTGGTTCCATATGAATTTTAGGGTTGTTTTTTCTAGTTCTGTGGAGAATGATGGTGGTATTTTGATGGAAATTGCATTCAATCTATAGATTGCTTTTGGCAGTATAGTCATTTTCACAATATTGATTCTTATCCATGAGCATGGGATGTGTTTCAATTTGTGTGTGTCATCTCTGTTTCTTTCAGCGGTGTTTTGTTGTTTTCCTTGTAGACATCTTTCGCGTCCTTGGTTAGATATATTCCTACATATTTTGACTTTGTTGCAGCTATTGTGAAAGGGATTGAGTTCTTGATTTGATTCCTAGCTTGGTTGCTGTTGGTGTGTAGAAGAGTTACTGATTTGTGTATATTAATTTTGTATCCTGAAATTTGCTGAGTTCATTTACCCTTTCTAGGAGCTTTTAGTATGAGTCTTTAAGGTTTTCTAGGTATACAGGCATATCATCAGCTAACAGCAAAGTTTCACTTCCTCTTTACCAATTTGGATACCGTTTATTTCTTTCTTGTCTGATTGCTGTGGCTAGGACTGCCAGTACTATGTTGAATAGAAGTGGTTAAAGTTGGCATCCTTATCTTGTTTCAGTTCTTAGGGGGAATGCTTTCAACTTTTCCCCATTCATTATAATGTTGGCTGTGGGTTTGTCATAGGTGGCTTTTATTACCTTAAGATATGTCCTATTTTTCTATGGCCAGTTTTGCTGAGGGTTTTAATCATAAGTGGATGCTGGATTTTGTCAAATGCTTTTTTGTTACTATTGAGATGATCTTGTGATTTTTGGTTTTAATTCAGTTTATGTAGCATATCACATTTGTTGACTTGCAGATGTTAATCCACTCCTGCATCCCTGGTATGAAACCCACTTGATCATGGTGGAGTATCTTTTTGATATTAATTGCTGTCATAATTTTTTGAGGATTTTTGCATTGATTTTGCATTGATCAGGGATATTTTTCTGAAGTTTTCTTTTTTTGTTATATCCTTCCTTTGTTTAGGTATTAGGGTAATACTGGCTTCACAGAACAATTTAGGGAGGAGCTTTTGGAATAGTGTCAATAGCATTGATACCAATCCGTCTTTGAAGTCTGATACAATTCAGCTGTGAATCTGTCTGGTTCTGTACGTTTTTTGGGAAGTTTTAAATTTACCATTTCAATCTCACTGCTTTTTTTATTGGTACATTCAGAGATTCTATATCTTCCTGGTTTAATCTAGGAGGGTTGTATATTTCCAGGAATTTATTCATCTTCTCTAGGTTTTCCAGTTTAGGTGTTTAAAGGCTCATAGTAGCCTTGAATAATCTTTTGTATTTCTGTGGTATCAGTTGTAATACCTCCCGTTTCATTTTTAATTGCGTTTATGTGAATCTTCTCTCTTTTCTTGGTTAATCTCACTAATAATCTATCAATTTTATTTATCTTGTCAAAGAATGAGCATTTTGTTTCATTTATCTTTTTTGTTGTTGTAGTTTGTTTGTTTAAATTTCATAGTTCTGCTCTGATCTTCGTTATTTCTTTTCTACTGTTGGGTTTGGGTTTGTGTTGTTTTTGTTTCTCTAGTTCTGTGACATGTGACCTTAGATTGTCTACTTATGCTCTTTCAGACTTTTTGATGTAGGCATCGACTGCTGTGAACTTTCCTTTTAGCATCACTTTTGCTGTATTCCAGAGGTTTTGATAGGTTGTGCCACTGTTATCATTCAGTTCAAAAATTTTTTAATTTTCAGCTTGATTTTATTGTTGACCCAAGAATCATTCAGGAGCAGGTTATTTAATTTCCATTTATTTGCATGATTCTGAGGGTTTCTTTTGGAGTTGATTTCCAATTTTGTTCAACTGTGGTCTGAGAGAGTGCTTAATATGATTTTAATTTTCTTAAATTTACTATGACTTGTTTTATGGTCTATCATATGGTCTGTCTTAGAGAATGTTCCATGTGCTGGTGAATAGAATGTGTTCTCTGCAGTTGTTGGGTAGAATGTTCTGTAAATTTCTGTTAAGGCCATTTGTTGTAGGGTATAGTTTAAGTCCATTGTTCATGTGTTGACTTTCTGTCTTGATGACCTGTCTAGTGCTGTCAGTGGAGTATTAAAGTCCCCCAATATTATTGTGTTGCCATGTATCTCATTTTCTAGGTCTAGTATTAATTGCTTCATAAATTTGGGAGCTCCAGTGTTAGGTGCATATATATTTAAAATTGTGATATTTTCCTGTTGGATTGTTCCTTATGTCATTATATAATGTCCCTCTTTGTCTTTTTAAACTGCTTTTGCTTTAAAGTTCATTTTGTCTGATATAAGAATAGCTACTCCTGCTCACTTTTGGTGTTCATTTTTGTGGAACATCTTTTTCCACCACTTTACCTAAAGTTTATATGAGTCCCTGTGTGTTAGCTGAGTCTCCTTAAGACAACAGAAATTTGGTTGGTGAATTCTTATCCATTCTGCCATTCTGTTTCTTAAGTGGAATATTTAGGACATTTACAGTCAACATTAGTATTGAGATGTGTGGTACTATTCTATTCATTGTGCTATTTGTTGTCTGAATACCTTGGGTTTTTTATTTTTTATTTTTTTACTGTGTTATCATTATATAAGTCTTGTGAGATTTATGCTTTAAAGAGGTTCTATTTTGAGGATTTGTTTTAAGATTTTGTGCTCCTTTTAGCAGTTCTCATAGTGCCGGCTAGGTGGTGGCAAATTCTCTCAGCATTTGTTTACCGGGAAAAAGACTGTTATCGTTCCTTCATTTACGAAGCTTAGTTTCACTGGATATGAAATTCTTGGCTAATTATTGTTTTGTTTAAGGAGGCTAAAGATAGGGCCCAGGTCCCTTATAGCTCATAGAGTTTCTGCTGAGAAATCTGCTGTTAATCTGATAGGTTTTCCTTTATAGGTTACCTAATGCTTTTGCCTCATAGCTCTTAAGATTCTTCCTTTGTCTTGACTTTAGATAACCTGATGACTACGTGCCTAGGCGATGATCTTTTTGCAACGCATTTCCCAGGTGTTCTTTGAGCTTCTTGTATTTGGATGTCTAGATCTCTAGCAAGGCTGGGAAAGTTTTCCTCAATTATTCCCTCAAAGATGTTTTCCAAACTTTTATATTTCTCTTCTAGGTAAACGAATTATTCTTAGATTTGGATGTTTAACATAGTTCCAAACCTCTTGAAGGCCGTGTTTTTTTTTGTTTTTTTTTTTTTTTTTTGAGACAAGTCTCGCTCTGCCTCCCAGGCTAGAGTGCAGTGGCACACTCTGGGCTCACTATAAGATCCTTCTCCCGGGTTCATGCCATTCTCCTGCCTCAGCCTCCCCAGTATCTGTGACTACAGGTGCCTGCCACCACGCCCGGCAAATTCTTTGTATTTTTTAATAGAGACGGAGTTTCACCATGTTAGCCAGGGTGGTCTCGATCTCCCGACCTCGTGATCCACCCACCTCGGCCTCCCAAAGGGCTGGGATTACAGGCCTGACAGTTTCTTAAATTCATTTTTTCCTTGTCTTTGTTGGAGTGGGTTAATTCAAAACGCTTGTCTTCAAGCTCTGAAGTCCTTTCTTCTGCTTGTTTGATTCTCTTGCTGAGACTTTCAAGTGAATTTTGCATTTCTCTAACTGTATCTTTGATTTCCAGAAGTTGTGATTTTTTTTTGTTTATGCTATCTATTTCACTGAAGAATTTTCCTTTCTTTTTTTCCATTCTATTTATTTATTTATTTGACAATTTCTAAAGACCTTTATTAACAGGTGCTTGCAGTTTGTTGTGTTTTTTGAAAAAATCACCAAGTTGTAAGCTTTTACTACAAATTAAAAATGAAGTTCTTAAAAATCTCACCACTCCCTGCTGGGCTTGGTGTTGGTAATGCTGAGTGGGGGGACAGAGGGGCAGGGGTCGGCTGTGGGAATGGTGTGGGAGGGGTGGCGGGTGGGTGCTGGATCTCGCTGCTCGTTGTTGCCGTGATGGTGACTGGGGCCGGCTGCAGCAGCTGTGGTTCCTCCCTGGGTGTGATGGTAACTAGACCAGCGGCAGCAGTGGGGCTGCTCAGGGCTCTCTGAGGTCCAATCTACACTCCTACTACCGACCAAACTCTATTTATTTAATTATTTTTATCATACTTTAAGTTCTGGGATACATGTTCAGAACGTGCAGGTTTGTTACATAGGTATACACGTGCCATGGTGGTTTGCTGCACCCATCAATCCATCATCTACATTAGGTATTTCTCCTAATGCTATCCTTCCCCTAGCCCTCTCCACTCGCAACAGGTTCTAGTGTGTGATGTTTCTCTCCCTGTGTCCATGTATTCTTGTTGTTCAGCTCCCACTTATGAGTGAGAACATGCAGTGTTTGGTTTTCTGTTCCTGTCTTAGTTTGCAGAGAATAATGGTTTCCAGCTTCATCTATGTCTCTGCAAAGGACATAAACTCATCCTTTTTATAGCTGCATAGTATTCCATGATGTATATGTGTAACATTTTCTTTATCCAGTCTATCATTGATGGACGTTTGGGTTGTTTCCAAGTCTGCTATTGTGAATAGTGCTGCAATAAACATACATGTGCATGTGTATAATCATACATTATAGTAGAATGATTTATAATCCTTTGGGTATATACCCAATAATGGGATTGCTGGGTCAAATGGTATTTCTGGTTCTAGATCCTGGAGGAATCGCCACACTGTCTTCCACAATGGTCAAACAAATTTATGCTCCCACCAGCAGTGTAAAAGCGTTCCTATTTCCCTACATCCTCTTCAGCATCTGTTGTTTCCTGGCTTTTTAATGATTGCCATTCTAACTGGAGTAAGATGGTATCTTATTGTGGTTTTCATTTGCAATTCTGTAATGACCAGTGATGATGAGCTTTTTTTCATATATTTGTTGGCTGCATAAATGTCTTCTTTTGAGAAGTGTCTGTTCATATCCTTCACCCACTTTTTGATAGGGTTTTTTTTTCTTATATATTTAAGTTATTTGTAGATTCTGAATATTAGCCCTTTGTCAGATGGATAGTTTGCAAAAGTTTTCTCCCCTTCTGTAGGTTACCTGTTCACTCTAATGATAGTTTCTTTTGCTGTGCAGAAGCTCTTTAGTTTAGTTAGATACCATTTGTCAATTTTGGGTTTTGTTGCCATTGCTTTGGGTGTTTTAGTCATGAAGTCTTTGCCCATGCCTATGTCCTGAATGGTATTGCCTAGGTTTTCTTCTAGAGTTTTTATGGTTTTAGGTCTCATGTTTTAGTCTTTATTCCATTTTGAGTTAACTTTTGTATGAGGTATAAGGAATGGTTCCAGTTTCAGTCTTCTGCATATGGCTAGCCAGTTTTCCAAAAACCATTTATTAAATAGGGAATTATTTCCTCATTGCTTGTTTTTGTCAGGTTGGTCAAAGATCAGATGGTTGTAGATATGTGGCATTATTTCTGAGGCCTCTGTTCTGTTTCATTAGTCTATATATCTGTTTTGGTACCAATACCATGCTGTTTTGGTTACTTTAGCCTTGTAGTATAGTTTGACGTCAGGAAGTGTGATGCCTCCAGCTTTGTTCTTTTGGCTTAGGATTGTCTTGGCTATACAGGCTGTTTTTGGTTCCATATGAAATTTTAAGCAGTTTTTTTCTAATTCTGTGAAGAAAGTCAATGGTATCTTGATGGGAATAGCATTGAATCTATAAATTACTTTGGGCAGTATGGCCTTTTTCACAATATTGATTCTTCCTATCTATGAGCATGAAATGTTGTTCCATTTGTTTGTATCCTCTCATATTTCCTTGAGCAATGGTTTGTAGTTCTGTTTGAAGAGGTCCTTCACATCCCTTGTAAGTTGTATTCCTAGGTATTTTATTCTCTTTGTAGCCATTGTGAATGGGAGTTCACTCATGATTTGGCTCTCTGTATGCCTATTATTGGTATATAGGAATGCTTGTACACGTTGATTTTGTATTTTGAGACTTTGCTGAAGTTGCTTATCAGCCTAAGGAGATTTTGGGCTGAGATGATGGGGTTTTCTAAATATACAATCATGTCATCTGCAGAGAAAATTTGACTGCCTCTCTTCCTGTTTGAATACCCTTTATTTCCTTCTCTTGCCTGATTGTGCTGGCCAAAACTTCCAGTACTATGTTGAATAGGAATCGTGAGAAAAGGCATCCTTGTCTTGTGCTGGTTTTCAAAGAGAATGCTTCCAGCTTTTGCCAACTCAGTATGATATAGGCCGTGGGTTTGTCATAAATAGCTCTTATTATTTTGAGATATGTCCCATCAATACCTAGTTTATTGAGAGTTTTAAGCATGAAGGGCTGTTGAATTTTATCAAAGGCCTTTTCTGCCTCTATTGAGATAATTATGTGGTTTTTGTCATTGGTTCCATTTATGTGATGGATTACATTTATTGATTTGCATATGTTGAACCAGTCTTGCATCCCAGGGATGAAGCCGACTTGATTGTGGTGGATAAGCTTTTAGATGTGCTGCTAGATTTGGTTTGCCAGTAATTTATTAAGGATTTTCACATTGATGTTCATCAGGGATATTGGCCTGAAATTTTCTTTTTTTGTTGTTTCTCTGCCAGGTTTTAGTATCAGGATGATGCTGGCCTCATAAAATGAGTTAGGGAGGATTCCCTCTTTTTCTATTGATTGGAATAGTTTCAGAAAGAATAGTAACAGCTCCTCTTTGTATCTCTGGTAGAATTTGGCCGTGAATCCATCTGGTCCTGGGCTTTTTTATTTTATTTTATTTTTTTGGTTGTTAGGCTACTAATTATTGCCTCAATTTCAGAACTTCTTATTGGTCTATTCAGGGATTCGACTTCTTCCTGGTTTAGTCTTGGGAGGATGTATGTATCCAGGAATTTATCCATTTCTTCTAGATTTTCTAGTTTATTTGCATAGAGATGTTTATAGTATTCTCTGATGGTAGTTTGTATTTTCTTTGGGATCAGTGGTGATGAGTTCAGCCTTTCCTTGGACAGGGCTTGCTTCCTGTCATGTGGGGCATGAGGTGTGGTTCCCAGTCCAATGGAGTTATATTTCCAGGGGGATTATGACTGCCTCTGCTTATTCATACAGATTGCCAGGGAAGTGGGGGAAAGCCAGCAGTCACAGACCTCACCCTGCTCCCAGCAGCCTGCAGTCCTAAAGGCTGGTCTCACTCCCACTGTGACCCCACAGCAGCACTGAGTTTATTTCCAGGCAACCAGTGCCCAGAGCTGAGAATCGACCCCAGACCAGGAACCTCCCAGTTGAAAAAGCAAGCAGACACAGTTTTTCAATGTCTCAGGGAGCCTGCAGTGATGATCCAATTCCTTCAAAAGGTGTGTGGATTCTCTCAGCTTTCCTGGTACATTCTTGCAGTAGTTCTTGGAGCAAAAATTGAGGATGTGAGCCTCCACATGCTGCTCTGTCCTTCCAAGTGGGAGCTGCAAGTCTAGTGCTGCCTCCTATCTGCCATCTTAATCTGCTATCCCCAAATATGTTAAAATCAAAGAAATAATAAAAAAAAAAAAATACAAACCATGCCAGCATTAAGCAACAACAACAAGAAGAAGATGTGTGAGCTATGTTAATATTAGACAAAGTCGATTTCAGAGCAAAGAGTATTACCATGGGTTAAAAGGGTCAATTTATCAGAAGGACATGACAATCCTAAATGTTTATGTGCCTAAAAATTAAGAAAATACATAGGTCAAAAAATGATAGAATTGTAATGAGAAACAGACAAATCCATAATTATGGTTGGAGATTTCAAGATTCAGTCTCAATGACTGACAGGACAGAGAGAAAATCAGTAAGGATATAAAAGAGGTGAACAACAATATAATCTGCTTGCCCTAATTGACATTTATGGAACACCCCACTGTACAACAGCAGATTACACATTATTTTTAAGGGCACCCAAAGCATTTACCAAGATAGACCATATTCTAAGCCACAAAGTAAGTCTCAACGAATCTAAAAATCTTTAAAATTATGCAACGTATGTTCTTTGACCACAATACGATTAAATTCCAAATGAGTAACCATATATGTGGAAAATCCCCAAATATTTGAAACTAAATAAGATATGCCTAAATAACCCGTGGATCAAACAAAATCAAAAGAGAAGTTTTAAAGCATGTTAAACTAATTGAAAAGATAAATTTGGGCCAATATTTGCCTCCAGAGACATGACCGTAATTATTTGCTTTGGAATGACCATGTTTACATTTGCCTTTCCATTTATTTAGTTGTTCTGCATCAGTCTTTCAGGTGTTGCATCCTCTGTCTGGCCACACTACTAATACTGCTGGCAACAGTAGAAGGTTTGTGGAGTACTGAGGGACTGTGAAAAATAAAAAGGATTCAGCCATGACATGAGTCATGAACTCATTAAACATGTATTAATAGACATTTTGTTCATAAAATGATGGATTTTTGCAGCTTCTGTTTAAAAAATCTCTCAATGCCATTTCCTGACATGATATGTATCTCATTTTAAATTCTTATCACAGCAGTTGAGCTGTTTAGACTTATTTTAATTATGGAGTATGATTTGTATTGGTGATTATGTTCTACAGATTTTATATATATATATACACACACACACAGAGACACACACACATATATATATAAAAATTTGATCTTTTAATTTTCTATTCATTCCCATTAGATACTAAAGAATGATAATATTTTGTGACTGACACCTGGGCATTGTCACATTTGTTTTTATTCTCAGCAATAAAAATACATCATTTATATGCAAACTACACCGATATTTTTTCAAATTTTCTCTGTGATTTACATGATTAACTTATTTAATGAGGTAGAAAGAAGGTCTCTTGAATGGTGCTTAGTCGCAAACAACGTGTGACTGGATAAACAGCAACTGTGCATCCATCTCCCTGACTTCCTGTTACTATCTACCAGCAGGAATAAATTAAAAACTTAATTTCATTGTTACAATAATGTGTACACATTTTTACACTGCGTCACCACCTGTAACAAACTTGATGCTTAGGTGTCTGGATTACCTTTACTTAATTGGCTATAATAATATTTAAATAAGATTTATTAAAAATCATAAAGTTGCATACTTGTAAAAATCATAAATTACAATATCATTAAGATAAACACAAAAATACGCAATTATGTTTCTTTTTAACAAAATGAAGAAGCAGATGCCAAACTGAAAAGGAACTAGTAAGTTTTGGAAGACCATCCACTGTTATGGTACTTATCATACCATATTTTAAATATCTATTTTATTTTCTTTAAAAAAATTTTTATTAATGAGCAGTGGATGTACATCATGATAATTTAATACAGTCATATAATGTATAAAGGTCATATTAGTATAACTTGGGATATCCAATTAAAGTATAATTTTAAAAATTATACTTTAAGTTGTAGGATACATGTGCAGAACGTGCAAGTTTGTTACATAGGCATACACATGCCATGGTGGTTTGCTGCACCCATCAACCCGTCATGTACATTAGGTATTTCTCCTAAAGCTGTCCCTCCCTTAGCCCAAGGGATATCCATCACTTTAAATATTTGTCCTTTCTCTGTGCTAATAACATTTAAATTATTTTATTCTAGCTATTTTGAAATGTATTATAAAACATTGTAAACTATAGTCACCCCACTAACATATCAAACACTAGGTCTTATTTCTTTTATCAAACTGTATATTTGGACCATTAACCACCTTCTCTTCATGCTACCCTTTCCAGCCTCTAGTAGTCACCAATCTTCATGAGATCCACTCTCTTAGCTCCCATATATGAGTGAGAGCTCTGGCAGAAACTGACCTGGCTAAGTTATATACCTTCAATACAAAGTTCAGTTTCAGATGTTGAGTAAGTTGTAAGCAAATACATATTTGATGAATTTGATGAATATCTGAATTGATGAATAAAGTAATAACTACATATGTATAGTTATATATGCTTACATGATAAACTAATACTGTATGCATTATGTAATAAACTAATACTATATACATAATATTTACATGTACTGTTATAAATATAACATATAGTTTTATATACTGTTATAGTACTGGAATAAATCAAGTCAATAGGTTTGGAAATGCCAATACATTGCTTTTACAATTTGAGTGTATTCATTAATCTCTTTTTCTATAAAAATTTTGGTCAATAACTACATGGATAGAAAATGTTTATTTTTTCAATAATTTGTGGTTCTTTTGAGAATTATGTAAGCTTTCAAATTTATGTTTACATTGTTCATGTTGTATAAATGACATAATTACTCTATAACTGTTTATTTCTTTATGTTTTTAGCATATTTAACTTATAAACTAAAGACTTCACAAAATTTATTTCTTTTTTGTTTGTTTTTTTGTTTTGTTTTTGGACTTTTAGATTTAGGGGTTCATGTGCAAATTTGTTCTAAAGGTAAACTGCATGTCACTGGAGTTTGCTGTATATATTATTTCATCATCCAGGTAACAAGCATAGTACCCAATAGGTAGTTTTTCTAATCCTCTCCCTCCTCCTACCCTTCACCCTCAAAGAGGTCCCAGCATCTGTTGTTCCTGTCTTTGTGTCCATGTGTTCTCATTTATTAGTTCCCATAAGTGAGAACATGCATTATTTGGTTTTTCGTTCCTTTGTTAGTTTGCCTGGGATAATGACCCCCAGCTTCATCCATGTTGCTGCAAAGGACATGATTTCGTTTTTTCTTTGTTTGTTTGTTTGTTTGTTTTTTTAATAGCTACATAGTATTCCATGGTGTATATGTACTACATTTTCTTTATCTAGTCTACTGTTGATGGGCATCTAGGTTGAGTTCATGTCTTTGCTATTGTGAATAATGCTGCAATGAACATACAGATGCATGTTCCTTTAGGATAGAACAATATATAGTCCTTTGAGTATATACCCAGTAATAAGATTACTGGGTCATATGATAATTTCATTTTAAGTTCTTTGAGGAATCACCACACTGCTTTCCACAATGGCTGAACTAATTTATATTCTCATCAGTGGTATAAGCATTCCCTTTTCTCTGCAATCTTGCCAGCATCTGTTAATTTTTGACTTTTTAATAGTCATCATTATGACCAGCATGAGATGGTATCTCATTGTGGTATTGATTTGCATTTCTCTAGTGATTAATAATGTTGACTATTCTTTAATGTTCTTTCTGGCCACATGAATGTCTTCTTTTGATAAGTGTCTGTTCATGTTCTTTGCCCACTTCTTAGTGGGGTTGTATTTTTCTTGTACATTTGTTTACATTTCTTAGGAATTCTAGATACTAGACCTTTGTTGGATGCATAGTTTATAAATATTTTCTCCCATTCTGTAGGTTGTCTGTTTATTGATAGTTTGTTTTGCTGTGCAGAAACTCTTTAGTTGAATTAGATGCCATTTATCAATTTTTGTTTTTGTTGCAATTGCTTTTGGACTCTTTGTCATAAAATCTTTGCCAGTCCCTATGTCCAGAATAGTATTTCCTATGTTATCTTTCAGGAGTTTTATAGTTTTAGGTTTTACACATTTAAGTTTAATTCATCTTGAATCGATTTTTATATATGGTATAAGGAAGGGGTCAGTTTCAATCCTTTCCCCATTGCTTATTTTTATCCCAGCACTATTTATTGAATAGGGTGTCCTTTCCCCATTGCTTATTTTTGTCAGCTTTTTCTAAGATCTAATGGTTGTAGGTGATCTGTTTTGTTGCATTGGTCTACGTGTCTGTTTTTGTTTGTTTGTTTTTACCAGTACCATGCTGTTTTGGTTACTATACCATTGTAATATAGTTTGAAGTCGGGTGACATGATGCCTCCAGCTCTGTTCCTTTTGCTTAGGAATGCCTTGGATATTTGGCTCTTCTTGGTTCCATATGAATTTTAAAATAGTTTTGTCTAATTCTGTGAAGAATGTCATTGGTAGTTTGGTAGGAATCGCATTGAATCCATAAATTGCTTTGGGCAGTGCGGCCATTTTAATTATATTGATTTTTCTTATCCATGAGCATATAATGTTTTTCCATTTGTTTATGTCATCTCTGATTTCTTTGAGCAGTGTTTGGATGTTGCGAGTGTTTAGAATTGCACATGATTTTTGTATATTAAAAAAATTTTTTTGAAGTTGTTTATCAGAGCAAAGAGCTTGGGGGTAGAGACTATGAGGTTTCCTAGCTATAGAATCATGTCTGCAAACAGGAATACACTGAATTCCTCTCTTCCTATTTGGATACCTTTTACTTCTTTCTCTTGCCTGATTGCTTTGTCGGGGACTTGCAGTGCTATGTTGAATAGTATTGATGAGAGAGGTTATCGTTGTCTTGTTGTGGTTCTCAAGCAGAATGCTTCCAGCTTTTGCCCATTCAGAATGATATTGACTGTGGGTTTGTCATACATGGCTTTTAGTATTTTGAAGTATGTTCCTTCAATTTCTAGTTTATTGCGGGCTCTTAACATGAAGAGATGTTGAATTTTATCAAGTCTTATCTGCACATATTGAGATAATCATGTGTTTTTATTTATTCTTTTTATGTAAAATTCACATCTCAATGGCATATTAACTTTTCTTTAAAATAAATCAAAGTGTCAAAATCTAACAGTTGTTTATTAAGTGATAATGGTTAGCACTAAAAATTCAAAAAGTTGATTTTAACTATAAAATAGTAGTAACATTTTTATTGAAATAACAATACAAAGAATGTTAATTTAGCTCTATAGAAAATGTTACAGGTAGAGTAGAACAAGTTAATGGTTCTCAAAGTTTATTTGATAGGTTCTACTTTTTCTTGCTCACAAATGTTGTAGATAATTTTAGATGTCACAAAACCAAGATTTGATATACATATTAATGTTTTTAGCTCTGAAATAGTAGATAGTAGAGAAAGCTGCCATACCTTAATTAATTTTTTCTTGTGTAATCACAATGATTGCACTCATTTGGAATTACTAATAAGCCTGAACTAAGTTTGGCAGAAATTTAGATATTTTCAAGCGTATGGATTTTAGGGATTTTTTTTTTAATGCCTTAAGGAATGTTCAACATATGGGAAGGAAATTAAATTATTTTGTCTCAGCATTAAAATTGTTCAAATACCCACCAAAGATACTGTTTTATAGTGCTATTGTATGTTTAAGAACTATTATAGTAGTATATTTTATAACCATGATAGCAACAAACAGAAATGAAGAGCTACTTATAGAGCAAGTGATAAACACAGATCAAATGGGTTTTATGAGCAACAGAGTGGGTTATTACCATCCAAGGCTATTTACGGTAATGACAAAAGGAACCAATGTAAAAGATGCAAATTTATTCCTAAATACAGGTACTGAAAAATCTTCTGAATGAATTAACTAGATTTATTTTTCATTTCCACATTACAGAACACAGTTCTTTTGGAAGTATTTATTTGCTGGAGTTATTGACTCCTGGAAAAGAAAAAATATCAATGGTAAGAATTTTCTTTTCTAGAAACTATGTCCCCCAATTTTTTATGTGTGTTTGTTTCTTTTTATGGCAATCCTAGGTGTTCAAAAAGCACTCACTGAAAGTTTAATGAATTAGATTTTAAAATTGTATGCCTTTATTTTTCTACAAATTGTTTTAGGCGATTTACAAAAAAGCACATATATACAAATTATTAAAAACAAGATAAAAATCTAATTAAAATGAGGACCCAATACTAGATTGGTTCTTGTGTAGAAAAGATGGAGGAAAAAAAAACCATAAATGTAGAGACCATGAGATATACCAGATTAAATATAATTGATCTGGAAATTTCATTCTGAGTTTAGGGATGGTCATGAGGAAAAAGGAGACTGATTAAAAAAAAACCTAGTTGGTTGAATTAAAAAAACAATGGGTGTATACACATGCATGTATACATAGCATTTCCTCGGAAAATTGAAATGAATTAGCAGGAAGTATAATATATTGTTCTGAAGGGTGATCCTTTTGATGATTCTTTTTTTCTGCCACTAATACAATTTTGTTTTATTTTGTTTTGCTTTTCCCCACATCAAGTGGACAGGAGACAGAGCCAAAAAACAAGATGCAGCATCTTCTGGGGTGGTAGAAAACTATACAGAGGAGGTTCTAGGAGCAAACTTGGAGTTTAAGTGTCAAGGAAAGCTTTGTGGAGGGTGGAGCACCTGTGTTGAGTATTAAGAACAAACAAAGATGCCAGACAAGGGTGTCTCAAGATGGCAGGGCATACAAAGGGGAGGAATTAGCACCAACAAAGGCCTCAAGATAAGAAGGGACAGGAGGTGAGCAAGGAAAGAGAACATTTTTAATGCAACTGCAGAGCACAATGTGAGGAAAAAGGTAGTCAGGGCCAATCTTCAAGGGTGTTGTAAGAACTTGATTTTATATAACAGGAAAAGGAAACCCCAGTTGGAATTTAACCAAGGAAGTGAATAATTCTATTAGGCAAAAGAAATCCCATTTTAGTCTTAAAATGAGGAATGGATTTGAAATTAATGCAATTCAGAAAAACTCAGAGGGACACTTAGAAGTAATCTGGGAGAGAGATAATGGCAGGGGCTGTATCGATGAAGCTTCTCTCTTTGCCTATATGTTACTTCTCAAAACTACAGATTTATCTCTTGGCATTGCTCTCTCCACTCATTCACTCAATCATTCATTCAACTAATATTTACTTTTCTCCTTTTATGTGCCAAATACTATTCTAAATCCTGAAGATACAGCAAAACAAAGGATAAGGAAAACAAAGTCTGCTCTCATGGGGGTTAAATTCTTACACTACAACTTCCCCACACCTTATAAAAACGTGCTTCAAGCATTCGTTATTCCAGGACAATCTGCACAGAACCCAAAGGGATATATGATATTGAGATGGGCAGATTATCTTGGGTTATCTAAGTGTGGTCAATCAAATCACATGAACCCTGAAAAGTGGAGAACTTTTCCCAGCTGTGGTCAGAAAAAGATATGAGACAATGGAAGAAAGATCAAAAACATGGCAGCTTAAGGAGTATTCCTGCTGCTAGTTCTGAGACAGAGGGGCGGCGCTAACCTGCTAGTGTCCTCCCCATGCAGTTTTCCCCTGTGAGTTTTCTGTTCTGCTCCTTCTCCTCCAGACTGAGATGTGGAAATGACTTCCCGGTCTTCCTTGTGCCAGGGAGCTGTGCTGTACCTTGTCTGTATAAGATGTCTCCTTATTCTGCCCAGATTACTCAGTTAGAGTAAGCTGTTTATTTGTGATCAAGATACTGATTAATCAAATGAATTCAGGTAAGAAACACAAGGACAGAGAGAAGACTTCTGTCCAATCCTCTCTCTCATGTCATTCCAGAGGCCTAAGTATATTGCTGCCCACTATGACTGTATCCTTATAATAAATACTCCCTTTCGATCAGCTCCTTTAAAAAAGTATTACTTGCAACTAAACGCATACTGCCTAATATAGCAATAATTCTTTTAAATCTAGGGATTGATATGTCATTGATGTAAGAGTTTGAAGCAATGTGTCAAAAAGTCCTATGAAGAATCAGGAAATGGAATTGGTAGGCTTCAGAGAAATAAAACATCAATAATGCCCACAGATTGATTTTGGAAGTCTGAGGTCCTTTAACATAATTATTCCTTTTTCTGATCTAACAACACAAACGTAAGGATAGCAGTTATATGACTAATAGGTATTTATTAGAAAATAATCTGAAAATACCATATCAATTTTTTTTTGCTGTTAAGTACTTATGTGTGAATAAGTGTAAGAAGATGATTGCTTATCAATAGTGTATAAATTCAGAGTCAGGAATCATGGTGATGTCAATCAACCACAGACAGTCCACATGGTTTGTGGAGATAGTGGAACCTTTGCTTTCTGAAATCTTGTTTCATGCACAAAATTATTTAAAATATTGCATAAATTTACCCTCAAACTATGTGTATTAAGTGTATAGGAAACATAAGTGAATTTCATGTTTAGATGACAGTCCTATTCCTAAGATATCTCATTAGGTACATACAAATATTCTTTTTTTGTTTGCTTATACTTTAAGTTCTAGGGTACATGTGCACAATGTGCAGATACATACAAATATTCTAAGATCTGAAAAATTTTAAATCCTAAACACTTCTGGTCCCAAGAGTTTTGCATAAAGGACACTCAGCCAGTATATCACTTTCCCTTATCTCTTCAGACTTCCTTCTTCGTATAAACAGAAACCTTCTCTTCAAAAACACTCATCCCTATTTCCAGATTTTATCATTTATACAGCTAAACCTGTTTTCACAATGACTTGATTTACCATTTCAGCAAATCTTGTTTTTTTTGGTAAAATTTTATCAATTTGGCTATTTTGATTATTATAATATTACAATTTTTTGAAGGTAATGTTTCCTAGAAAGGCATTCCATCTATGACTTTTCTTTTTTCTTTTCTTTTCTTTTTTTTTTTTTTGGACAGAGGGAGTCTCGCTCTGTACTCAGGCTGGAGTGCTGTGGCTCTATCTCGGCTCACTGCAACCTCTGCCACCCGGGTTCAAGCGATTCTCCTGCCTCAGCCTCCCAAGTAGCTGGGACTACAGGCGTATGCCACCACGCCCAGCTAATTTTTGTATTTTTTTTTTTTTTTTTTTTTTTTTTTTAGGAGAGACGGGGTTTCACCATGTTGGCCAGGATGGTCTTGATCTTTTGACCTTGTGATCCATCCACCTCGGCCTCCCAAAGTGCTGGAAATTACAGGTGTGCATCTATGACTTTCATTCAGGAGAGTTGATATCTTATTGTAATATTTAAGTTTCTTATAAGTGATTGAATAATTAGATTGGGGGAAGAAAAGAGGACCTTTTTATATTGGAATAGCACAAATTAATGTTTTATATATCACTTTTCCTAACATAATATAGTGAGGCATAGCATACCCAGTGATGCCCTCAGAAAACTTGTTAACTAAGACGCATGACTAGAAATCTTTTTTTTTTTTTTTTTGAGACAGAATCTTGCTCTGTAGCCAGACTGGAGTGCAGTAGGACTATCTCGGCTCATTGCAACCTCCGTCTCCCGGGTTCAAGCGATTCTCCTGCCTCATTCGCCCGAGTAGCTGGGACTACAGGCGCCTGCCACCACGCCCAGCTAATTTTTTGTATTTTTAGTAGAGACGGGGTTTCACTGTGTTAGCCAGGATGGTCTCTATCTCCTGACCTTGTGATCTGCCTGCCTCGGCCTCCCAAAGTGCTGGGATTACAGGCGTGAGCCACCGTGCCCGACAAATCAAAGTATTTTTAAAGTAATGTGAACCTGGAAAGTTTCAGCTTTTCTATGGATCCACCCAATGGATAATGTATATTTAAAACTGTGTATTCAAAATGCTAAAATTACAGATGTAAGGTATTAATATTGCCTAAACTATAAAGCCAGTAAAAAAGAAATGCCTGATGTGTTTTAAATGTAAAAAATTAAAACTTGTCTTCAGTATGTGTTTCATGTAATTTCTATATTCTAGTAACAAGTCAAAAAAGAAGAACAACATTAAAAAGTAAATGTCTGGGTTAGTATTTGCATGTGTGTGTTTTTCAATCATCTGTTAAATAGACATACTCTCCATCCTCTTGGTAATTTGTAATGTCATTATTATATCTATATGCTACAGAATATGACAGAGAAAGTGGAATGTGATTTACAGGTAGAGAGATCAAAGAATATTTCAGAAGTGGGGTGATATGATTTAACTGAAGAGTGACAGATGATTACACCTCGCCTCAAGCCACCTGTGATATTAAAAATAAATTAAATCCCTCAGAAGAAAAGCAAAGCCATTCAGTTTCCACACCCGTCCGTAAGCTTGATGTTTATTACTTTTGGACTAGCAGCTTAGAGAAATATCCTTACATAGATTGATTCTTTCAAAGTTTGAATGAAAAGTCCTTCATGAGGGGGGCCAGTGCAATCTTTTCAAATATGCTGAATCCTAGAATTCCTAGTCTTTCCACAATCCCTATCTTGGGTGTATGACTTTCATTATTTATACAAAAGTGAAAACTGTCTTTATTTGGTTATACCTGCCAGTCTTGCAAATTTATAGGTAATTTTTATTCTAAAAATGTATATGAGAAACAGTACTTTATCAAGTACATGAAAAGGAGAGATTACTTAATGTATCCATGCAGTTTATGTAGAACTTGCATATACATTAGACTTTGTCCAGACCTAATGTGTTTACCAAAAGAGGGGTAAGACAAGAACACTGATGATGTTTCCAAACTTGCTGGTTCCCCCCACCTTGAAATCAGGCACAATTTCCACAACCAATTTTAGAAAAGTGCAGAACATTACATGAAGACTATTGAGAAAAAATGTGTAATTTTGTATAGTTTTGCCAAGTTTAAGACTCACTATAGAGGTAGATAAATTGGTCATTTGCATATGTTGATTACTCTAAAGAGGTTATGCAGTTCTCAATATTTTTTGTAGAGTTCCTTTAAGCAGAGGATCAAACTGCTTAGAAACCTATTAGAAATAAGATGCAGCACTCATTTTTTTTTTTTCTGGGAAAGGAACAATAAAGGCATTCAACAGGTTCAATTCAACCAAAACGTAATAGATCAACTACTGTTCTAGGAATGGGGGAAAGAGACTTAATCAAGACATAGATGTCTCACTCACAAAGAGGTCACAGAATAGAGGCAAAGCAACCATACTGGTTATGCATTGCCACACAAGGATGGTAACGAACACACTGCAGGTGAGCATTTGGTCAAGGATGGCCATTGCTGAGATGACAAGGGCAACATGGCTCTGTTCCATGTGTCCTTCATCCTCTAGCAGGCTCCTCTGGGCAGGTTCTCCAGGCAATGGCAAAAGGCAAGAGCAAAGAAGCCTCAATTTAGAAGCTCATTTCAAGCCTCTGCTTACTTCACATTTGCTAACATCCCATTGGCTAAAGTTAGTCACATGGTCAAGCTCAGTGTCAAAATGGCCAGACACCATGAGGGAATATCGTAGGATACAGGGAGGGCTTGAGAATTGGGGTCATTTTTTCCTTTGGTCTCGCACAAAAATTGTATGCAGAAATAATTGCAGTATGGTAAGTGCAATATTAGAATTGATAAGGCAGAAAATAGAGGTAATTTCATCTAAACAACCACTGTGTTGTTAGAAGAGTCTTTCTGGAGCAGGTCATCTCAGAAGAACTGAGATTTCAAGATAAAGCTGCATTTTTCAGGCTCCCAGGGGAGATAAGAATATTTCACATAGTGTGACTCTGTGAAAAGAGAATCCCTGGAAAGAATATAATGAGTAAGTAGAACTCTAGGACAGCACATGACAGTATGTCAAGTACAGGTGTCAGGGACAAGGTCTAGAGAATGGCAGTTGAGGTTCTGAGGGACAGGAAACTGGGAACCACACCCTGGAGAGCCTGTAGTTGTGGTGGGCAATTCCCATTAGGGTATGTGGGAGGAGGAGGAAGAGTGAGAGGTCCAGAGGGGAATGCTTGCATAAAGGGAAGAATGGATATACACAGGCAACCAAAGAAGTACCCAATATAAGTTCTACAGCTTCACAGTTATTTTTGAGATTCACTCCTGATCACGGTCATTTTGAATAAAATTTATCTATCTACCTACCTACCTGTTGTCTATGTATCTGATCTAATTATAGGTAAATTTCTCATGTAATTTGAGATTTACTATGCTACTCTACATAGTAATTGCACTTACTCCATGTCTTCTGCCCAGAGTTTTAATGCACATGGAAAGTACATTAAATATAAAAGCTTTCTTCTATTTTATACATATATGCTAACCACTAGATTGTGCAGAGCCAAGACAAAAACTTAATATGGTGAATTAACATCAGCAAAACCAAACCCAGAATACATACAGAATTGGGTTTTCTAGCTTGGTTTAATAAAAATGAAGTCACTGCTTGAAAATAAAGTCCATGTCAGTTCCATGAAGAATAAATTTAATGGAAAGAAGGAGATGAGGGAATGAAGGTACAGTGTAGGAATATGGAGCAATACTCAAGAAAATGGAGATTATTGAAAGGCTAGTCAAGGAGGAAATAGTGAGATTGGTGATTCAGCACTCATTGACATAGTTGCAGTCAATTTGGATTTCACTTGTAATAGTGCATTATAATTGCTTCTCAAAATCTATTCAAACATGTAGACTCATGTGCACACATCTGTGTGTATAAAAATACACACACACACGTACATGGGTACATAGACATACAATCTATGAGTGAAATAAAGGGCACAGAAAATGAATTATTTGCAAGCATATGCATGCTCTGTAAATTTTATGCATAGGATAAAATTGGGCTTTATGTAAAAAGGATTGGATGCTTCTGTTAAAACATAAATTCTATTATATATAGACACACATAATAACAACCTATCCATTATCTACATTGAATTTACAACCTAAATATTAAAGGATATTTTTTCAGTTTATTAATTTTATCTAAACTTGCTTCTATAAGGTTTTGTAAATAGGTGTGTACGTGTCAGATTTTGAGGTGGAAAAATCTTAAGGCTAGATCACTAATTTATTCATTCATTCATGTAAAAAAAAAAAAAAAAGTATTACCCTGTGCCAAGTACAAGACATGCAATGACAAGTAAGTCACAGCCCCACTTTTAGGAATTCACAGTGGATTAAAGACAATAAATGCAACTAAATAACGAACTGCATTTTGAGAAACAGAATACTAGGAGTAGGTTCTGGGAACTGTAGAAAGAAAGTAGTGAGTGAGTGATCATTTTTGTAGTTGTTCTTGTTATTGACTCTGAGATTTCACAGAGTGACAGCTGATTCTAAGAAGTGAAAGACAAACAAGGGAGAAAAGGTCACTGCAAGGAGGGAGAAATAACTTGGGCACAAATACATATGCATTAAAGGGTATGACATATTAAGACAACTGCCAATAGCGGAGTGCGGTTGGAATAGTGGCCATGAGGAAAATCAATACAGGAGAGGGAAAGGAGTCACATGCCCCTTCCATTTGTGGAATAGTTGAGAAAGAACAGCAGGTTTATGGAAACATATGCATGTGTGAATACCACTGACTGTCCACAAGTCATTCACAGCCTAACTCCCTGTAATTCTTGATTGTATCACATTCTCCTGATGACATCAGTTTTAAAACTCCTTAGTTATGTTTGTTTTTTCTCTTTTTGACTGTTTTCTCCACTAAAGGAATTTAGTAATTGAACCCTGTTTATCCTCCTTTAAATGACTTGTGATTCAACTCTCTAGACCAGGATCTTAAACCTGCTATTTATTTTCAGAGGTTTCTTAGTCAACTTGAGCGCAAAAATCTCAGCTGTTTGGGGGGTGGAGAGGGCAGTCTTAATTATGGTTCTTTGGTTGCAAACAACAGAAGCTAATTTCAGTTAACATAGTCCCAAAAAGGATTGATTGGAAGTAATAAACCAGACTAAGTGTTAAACACCAGACTGGCATAAAGCAGGACCTGGATTGGATCCTGAAGCTGCAGCAGCAGCAATCTGTGAAAGCTCTCTGTTGGAGACTGATATTCATGAATTTTAGGCTCAGCAGCTTCCCACTAGGGAGCTCTGAATAGGGAGCTGGGGTGAGTAACCTGTGAACTAGAGAGTTGTCTAACATTTTATTAACTGTAAGTAAGAAATACCAGCCGAAAGTGTAACTAGGTATGTAGACGAATGCATTTTCATTTTGGGCACCCTATTAGTTCAGTTAGGATCCAGAAGATCTTTCCTTTGTGACATCTCTTTACTTCTTCAACCTATGAGTAAAATAAAGGGCACAGAAAATGAATTATTTGCAACCATATGCATGCTCTGTAAATTTTTTACATAAGGTAAAATTGGGCTTTATGTAAAAAGGAATGGATGCTTCCATAATAGCTCTATGAGGCATGAGTTAGTTTTCTGGACAATGAAGTTGAATTCATGTCTGTGGTCCTTGGCCAGGTTTTCACTTCACACAGGTGTTGGGTGGTCTGTTCTTGTAAACCTCACAGCCCATTCCTTATTTCTGCTCCAGCTAAGTCTCTTCCCATCTGTGGACTTGCCTGAACATAAGCATATGTGGATATCAGCATTTAGTGTTTGTAATAGTCACCATTCACAACCTCCATACAATCCCTCTCTGTTACTTTTTCTGTTTTCTTTCCACACTCATCTCCAAAAAGCTCTCAAAATGGTTCTGTCCTCTAAGTGATGTATCCTTTTTATTTTACCTTGTATTTGCATTATTTATTCTAGTCCCAAATACTTTGTTTATATTTATCAAGCTTTGAATGCCTCATCCATAACTAATTATCTCTCTTTCTTCTTCTACTAATAACTTAACATCTTCCAAAGTTTGTAGCCATGGAGTAAAGGAGAATTAATATGCCGTTGGCAGTAAAATAGAAATTCACTGTATCATGTCGTGGGAGAAATTTCTAGTCTATCCATATCTGATTCTTCACTTCTGTAACTATTTAAGAGAATTATCCTTTTGTGTCTTTGTGTCTCCCCCTCACTGCCCCCACCACTTAGGTGAAAGCCTGTGAATAATTCTGGTTAAGGGTTTTTCAGAGAAAGTAACTTTGTTCCTTTTTAGGCCAATGCCTTACATTACTGGTGTGGATCCTCCTGAACACTCTACATTTCTCTTGATGATCACGGAGTCTGAACTAGTGAGCCAAAACTTGAGAAGACAGCTGGCCTGGACAGTTGGCTAGGACTGTGATGAACTTGGTGACGGAAGTAAACTTTTGTTACTTTAAGACACTGGTGTTTCTGTGTTGATATGTTCCTCCAGCATAACCAAGCCTACATGCACTGATAAAAATATAAAACATTTTCTAAAAATTTTCCAAATAATATTAATTTATATAATTATGGTTTGGTCTTATTATCTGTTATTTAGTTATACAGACATTATTTAGTTTTTTTCTTTAAGAAATATATTCTTCAGTGTACAAAAAGCTTATTTAGTAGCACATGCAACAGAAGTGTCATTTGTTGTTTGCTATTTATAAATGTTAAGTGCCAGTAAAAGCCTATTAAAATCTTGTGAGAAAAGCTGAGAGTTTGTCCCTGACCCTGAGCAAGAGAGACAGCAATGAAATATCAGCAGAAGGACTATCAGCGACAGCAAGTTCAGTGCATTATTGAAGTCTGGGCTGGGGTCAAAGAAAATAAAGAAGGAGTAGAAACTATCTTCAGGAGAAAACAAGATGTTAACTTCAAAGGGTGTCTGTGCTATGACCATAAAGATACCATGATAGAGAGCTGTCAAGCTTCCTTCATAGAGAAATGTCAGGGAGGAAAGAGAAAAATGTTTACTCCTTTAAATACTTGAATGGAGAAAGGGATATTAATAGAAAAAGGTTATCACATTAACTGTTGGAGCATAAAAATAATTAAATGTAGAATAATAAAGAAATCATACAAAATCCAAGACCAAAATCAAAACTCTTAATAAATACAACATATGGATACAAAGGAATTTGGAGAATCACAAATTGTGGGTAATGAAGGCAGTAAAATAAGTAGATGGCTGAAAAAGATAGATAGATACATAATAGATAGATAGACGATAGGCATATATATTTATATAACTTTTTTCTCACATTTCAATTTGGATTTTAATAGAAAGCCATCACAGAAGACTCAGCATCTCCTTGTTTCTAATATCTTTATATGATTGTATTGGAAACTCACATTGTTAATATGTTCAAATTATGACCATATGTTTATATGTGTGTTAGTTTTCTAAAGAAAGAAGCTGTTTCTTTATATAAGACTGTAGTTTATTTAAATTGTGCAAAACCACTAATTAGTTTTGGCATAAGAAGTATTAATAATTAATGCAAGATTATCCATCTATTCACCTTGATAGCAACTAATTCAAAGAAAGACAGAAAAGTACAGTTTACGAGGAAACAAATATCAGGAAAACACATCCCTAATGTAATAAAAGATATATGGCAAGTTAAGGAAACTGAATCTTTCATTCTACCACTGGATCCATTATAGTTTAGTACTAGGAATGAATAGACTAATCAACTCTGCTCTTATATTTCCCAAGGAAACCAAACTCCAATGTTTACAGGGATAACAAGAGCACTCTGAAAAGCATTTTAACACCAGGCCTGTAGGATCAGTATGGAAGAAAAGATTAATTGCAAATAGACATCTTATTTTAAACTTCTGTATCAATAGGAAATATTACCTTAAATCTTAATTGTGATTATGATTTAGATGACGAACCACCCTCAAAGTAATCTCCCCAGTCCAGTTTCTTGTATGTTCTGTCTCAGTTATCTTTGCTCTGACCCAGTTTCTAAAATAGATTCTCTATACTTCTGTTAGAATGATCTTACATGAACCAGATCCAGTAACCCATTTGCTCAAAATTCGTCATGGTGTTGCAATTGTATTAACACAAGATATCAAGGACTTTACAACTTGGCTGCAACAATCTTTCCAGACATATATGCTGCCACTAACCCCAGACTTAAGCAACGATCAATTCTCGGTACCTATGTTCCCCTTTTCCCTCTTTCTGGACCACCCTTCACTTCCTCTGTGGAATCCTATTCATCCACCCAGGTTCAGTTCTTATGTGATCTTCTGTTTAAAATTTTCTCCAGTGGAGAATGAAGTTATGGGAAGTAAATAAATTCATAAAATATGAGAGAACCTTGCATAGACCTGTTATGACAATGTCCCATAAACTGAGAAGTGTTATTAACCACTCAAATAACAATAGCTCAAAGAAGAAAAATAAAAGCAGGGAAAAAAATAAGGAAAAAAAAAATTTAAAGCAACCCTGACCCCACCCCTCAATCCTTCCAGTTAGAATAACCCTTCTGTTTAATATACACTTGATTTCCATCATCACAGTCTGTTTCATAACATAATGTAGTTCATGGTACATGGTTGTTTATACCACTATATAGTAATTTTAGATAAAAATACTGTTCAGCATATTTGTTGTATTTCCCCCATACCTTTCTTTTTGAATTGCAGATGGTTAATAAATATCTTTGCATTTGAATTCACCATCAGTGCAGAATGAGGTTTACTTGCCATTGAAAATGAGCAAGGCTGAAATAGCTACAGTGATTTCACCCATATCTCAATTATTACAAATTCTATAGATTTACTAAGTGCAAACAAAATATAAGAAACAATGTATAAACTCTGTAAGTTAACTATTAAGAGGTCATATATGCTTGTTTCACAAGAAGTGTCATAATAGTGGTATAGGAAAAAGCTAGATTGAAGCTGATGGAAATGAAAGCAGAGATCATATTGATGATAAATTGTTGACGAACAAAAGATGAGAAAAAGAACTATAAAAAGAGAAAAATGACTATATCCTGGGGAAAGGATCTGAGGAGAGATTGTTTTTAAAAGCAGGGTTTGGAGTATGATTATTTGCTTAGAAGATGGATCAATTAGCAGCAGATGAGAACAAATGAGAATCTATGTGGTAAAGTCCTGAAGAGTCTGAGAGTGAGGAAGCAGAAGGAACAATCTTGGCTTTTTGCCATCTCCCCCTTCTCACATACATGGTCAGCTTACTTATCCTTTTAGTAAAGGGAGAGAGACCATATTATTTACAAAACGATCATTTGATACCACATAGGTGTGGACCTCATTAGCTGTGGAACTGACTAAGAGGTAGGTAGGATTCTATGTTGGCATTTGGAATGATTGCTTCAATGAACATCTGCAATAATAAAAACAACAAACTTCTCTGGAACTGTTAGGTACATAAAATTTGGTGAATATTGCTTTTTGAGTACTGTGCCAGACATTCAAATATGGGAGATGCACATGAAGATGAATAAGACTCAGTCTCCAGCGACCGGGCGCGGTGGCTCATGCCTGTAATCCCAGCACTTTGGGAGGCCAAGACGGGTGAATCACGAGGTCAGGAGATCGAGACCATCCTGGCTAGCATGGTGAAACCCTGTCTCTACTAAAAATACAAAAAATTAGCCGGACATGGTGGCGGGTGCCTGTGGTCCCAGCTACTCGAGTGGCTGAGGCAGGAGAATGGCGTGAACCCGGGAGGTGGAGCTTGCAGTGAGCTGAGATTGTGCCACTGCCCTCCAGCCTTGGTGACAGAGATTCCATCTCAAAAAAAGCAAAAAACAAACAAACAAACAAAAATGACTGTCTCCACACCCAAGGAGTATAGTCTTGTGCTAGTAGTGAGAAATAAAACCTTAGTAAGATCCAAGATATTTCTGACACTTTTCACTTGAGCAAAATGAATAGCAATTCCTACGAATTTTAGCTTTAAGAAAGTTCCTAATAACTCCAATTTCCATTTGAAAGTAAGAGCAGCCTCAGAGAAGTGCCAGTCCTTCACAGCTTATATGCATTAGGATGGGTGACATTCTAAGTAAATGAATTGACTATACAGCCAGAAATAAAAGTAATAAAAGAAGCAAGGAAGGAAAGAGAAGAAATGAGATGACATGAGAGGAGACAAGAGAATATAGAAAAATCAAGGGGTGAAATTATATGAAGTTATAGTTTAGAAAAAATCCCTCAAAAGTGGAAAAGTTATGTCAAGCATAAGGTCCAAGAAGAGAGTTACTTATTCAAAAATGTGATGAAATGTAGGTTCAGCAGAAGGTTGGATAATGCAATACGTGGTGGATACAGGAGAAAGTGCCATGGCGTAGACTGACTAAAGTTGAAGATACAGAGTAGAGGTATGTTTGGAAAAAAGCTCTTGTATGTAACTTTTCTAGCAACTTTACTGAGGTGCAATTTATATGCCTTAAAAATCATTGAGATAAGTGTATAGTTCAATGAGTTTTTCAATAGATTTCTTTTTGAAACTCTAATGTAATGGCAATTAGAAAACCTATCCTAGGCCAGGCGCAGTGGTTCACCCTGTAATCCCAGCACTTTGGGAGGCCGAGGTGGGAGGATCACTTGAGGTCAGGAGTTCAAGCATGGCCAACATAGTGACACAGCATCTTTACTAAAAATACACACACACACAAAAAAATTATCCAGGCATGGTGGTACGTGCTGGTAATCTCAGCTACTTGGGAGGCTGAGTCAAGAGAATCGCTTGAACCTGGGAGGTGGAGGTTGCAGTGAGCCAAGATTGCGCCACTGCACTGCAGCCTGGGTGACAAAGTGAGACTCCATCTTGATAAAACAAAGAAACAAACAAAAAACCTATCCTACAACAATTAATTTGTAAAAGTCATTGTTAGCCTTTTGCAGATACTCAAAATGCCTAGCCTCTCATTACCTTTTGCTATTCAATTATGCTATTTATTTGTGTTGTTTCCCTTTTTGTGATTAACTGATGAGTTTGGCAATTTCCTTTTTTAAATGAATTCATGTTCATTAAATAAGTGGACCTTCAGATTGGATTGGTTGTGGCAGTTAAAATCATGATCACCCTCTTGAAGCAATTTGTAAAGATTCTTATACTCCCTACATGGTTATATCCAGAAGGGGCACATGGAATAAACACCTCAGAGAAGCGGGTGTAAATGATATTGCTGAGAATTGTGGAAAGAACATCAAAGCTATGACCTCCTCCTTCAAAGTTTGCTAAGCTTTCAGTAAGTTTTGTGGTAATTACGATATGCTCAAAACCCAGTCCTAGTTAAAAAGAAAACCTGCACTTAGAAATAATGACCATTTCAGTTTCAGTTTTTCTCACATCTCTGTGCTTTTAGAATTTTGTGGAATAAGTTTACTGGTCTCTAAATAAAATGAAAGAAAAAAAAAATATGGCAATTATTAGAAGTAATAGTTTACCATTTGATTATTTTAACTTCCAAAAAGATATGTTCACTTCTAATCAAAATTATTTCCTTTGCTTTTGTAGTTTCATTATCTCATTGTTACACGTAATGTGCAAGTGTTTCAATGATACACTGTTTAACCATATAAACTGACTGCTGCATCAAAAAGTATATCTTTAGTTAATCTGAGATTGAGAAACAAGATGTTCCCCTTAATTTTCATTCTGAAAACTCATAACTGTTTGCATTTATTTTTAAAATGAAATGTAAACATCTGTATTGTAATTATGCTCTTATTATGATTAAATTTGAAAATTACCAAATACAACATGCATTTTATGAAAAAATAAAGCTCTAGACATTACACACATACAAAAGGTAAATAGATAAATGACTGATTGATAGATGGACAGGGAAGGGTCATTCTTTTACCATGTTTCATCATTTTGTTTGTGCGAGGACTCAACCCCAATGTGACTGCGTCCCGCCTTTCTCTTCTCACAAACAGTGCAAAGAACTTGTTCATTGCCCGTGGTCTCAGCCCTGAGCCGTTTTCCTTGGCTCATTTGTGAACACTGCTTCACCATCAGTTTTATTCATGCAATAGACATTTACCACTTACTGCATGCCAGGCATTTTGCTCAACATAGGGTACACACTTCAAATGAGGTAGAATAGGTTGCTGCTCTGGTAAAGCTTACAGTCTACTGGAGCAGACAATACACATGTAATCAAATAGGTAAGCAAGATAATTTAGACTGTAGCAACTGCTGTGAAAAAAATAAATAGGGTGATGTGATAGAAAATAAATAAGGAGCCCTGTTTTAAATAGCTAATCAGCAAGGTTTCTCTAAAGGTTGACAGTGAGCCCAGACCTGAGTGAAACTGAGCCAGGCATTTGAAGAGCTGGGGAAGAGCATTCAAGACAGAAGGAGAAAAAAGTACAAAGTTAAGAAACAATGTGGCTATTTGCAGAATTGAAGGGGAAACAGTATAACTGGAAATAAGTAAGCATGATAGGAGGAGGTGGGAGAAGAGATGAGATGGAGTGAGAGAAAGGCAAAATTATTTAGAATCTTTGGGCCTTGACAAGGAGTTTGAATTTTATTCTAACATATATGGGAATATATCAATCTTTCTTATTTTCACTGAAATGAGTTTTAGGCAGGAGAATGATACGATCTCATTTCTAATTTAAAAACCTCTGCTGTGTGTCATGGACACAACCTAGGAGAGGGCACGTGTAAAAGTCATGGAAATGGACACATAGCCAAAGCTAAGCTCTCAGAAAGAGAGGACCACAAATTGGAATAGAGGGCAGGAGTCACAGAAATGCCAAACATGGGCATGTCTCACTTTGTTTTAGAAATGAATCTCAAGGCTTCCTAAAGGCTCTGATATCACAGTAGAGAAGTGAGGGAAATAAGCAACTGGGGAAATGCTGAAGTTTTGACTAGAACAATGGTGCCTGATGAGTTACTTCACTAGTAATTTTCCTATTTAAATCCTGTTTTATTTATTTATTTATTTAGACAGGTTTTTGCTATGTTGCCCAGGCTGGATTTGAACTCCTAGCCTAAAGCCATCCTTCTGTGTCACCTTCCTAATTAGCTGGGACCACAAATGCATGCCACTGCACCCAGCTGTTTTCATTCTTAACATGCCTGCAGGATTGCCATACTCCAGTGACTTGCAGCTCTGATCATTTTTTTTTTCCTTTTTTATTCTTTTTGCTCATGTTTTACAAACTGAAGTTACCTTGATTAATATTCCTCCTGAGTCAACCTGGTCTTTGGAACCCAAGGTGACAGTCACAAATGTGCCCCAGACTCACCCCATTCTGCAAACCAGGGTTCGTATTTCCAATGAAAAATGCATTGGTACATTTGATGAGAAAAATATATGATTTTCTATATTAATTATCTGGCAAGATATTATAAGCAAATAACTATATCTCTTTAGAGTTTAACACTTGTGGCAGCAAGATGGAATCATGTCAAATATATTGGTATAGACTATGAAAGAAACAAGTACAGGGCCAGAAAGTCCAAGTTCTGGCCAATTGTTTAGTGTTAGCAAATTAAAATGATAAAATCTTAGGTCTGTCTTTGTCTGCAGCTTTATATGTCACTTGATTCTAAGCGCCCATACCATTTCAGTCATCCAAAACCAATTTGCATAGAAGGACAGTGTAGCTTAGTAGTTAAGTCAAAGCATGGCCTATGGAGCCAGAATATCTGGGGTCAAACTTAGCTTGATTCCTTACTGCCTGTATGACAACAGGTAAATTGCTTAACCTCTCTGGGCCTCAGTTTCTTCAATATGGGGATGATAACGGGATCAACCTCCAAGATCATTATGAGAATTAGATGAATTAATATGGTTGAGACAATTTAAAATGTGCTTGACTTGTAGTGAGCTCTATATAAATGTTATCTATTTTTATCATTATTTTGCTTTTTCTCCTCTTTTTCAGTTGTTCAGTCTACTTGGCAGTCTGCTACTCAATAGTAAATTCATTGACAGCACTGAATTTTATATAACTGATGAAAGCCTTTAACCATGTGTAAAGGCTAAAATGACCTTAGGGGAATGCAATTTATATTATAATAGCTTAATGGAACCAATTATATTATATCAGCATAAAAATTTTTAAATGGAAAAATGTATTCAACAGTAAAAATGTCCTATATTTCAATAAGAATGTCCATATGCCAACTGTTTATTAGTTGAGATTCAAGAAGTATTCAACAGTGAGGATGAAGTTTTATGATTTTAATTCAATATCCATTAATAAGTTAATGTAGAAGCAAAAAGAGCTTTCGTAATATGGCATTTAATTATAAAATAGTCTTAAATATAAAGCATCGAGAATGTGTCAAACTTTTCAACAAATGTAACTAATTAAACCTTTCTATGGAGAAACTGGATTGTCTGATAACCCTGATTTAAAATTGTGGAAAGCAAATCTCCACAGCAATGAGGACCATGGGCATTCTCTTCATATCCACTCTTCCTATTCACTTAAAAAGCAAAATTAATAACCAAGTGTATAATGCATCATTAGTTATAATGCATCTTAGCTCTGAATAGTGTTGTTAATATGATGTAAAAGAAAATGGGTTTTGATTTCAAACCTAAAGTCACCAAAGGATAATTAATATATAGAAGTAATATTTTAGTAGGACAACAATGCTTAAGTAAGACAAATAATCTTTTATAACTGAAAGTTCAGTTTGAAAAATTGGCTGGGTGCAGTGGCTCACAGCTGTAATCATAGCACTTTGGGAGGCTGAGGTGGGCAGATCGCTTGAGCCCAGCAGTTCAAGACCAGCCTGGGCAACATGATGAAATTCTATCTCTACAAAAAAGAAATGCAAAAATTAGCCAGGCATAGTGGCATAATACTATAGTCCCAGCTATTCAGGAGGCTGGGGTGGGAGGATGGATTGAGTCTGAGAAGTAGAGGCTGCAGGGAGCCATGACAGCACCACTGCACTCTACCCTGGGTGACAGAGTGACACCCTGTGTCAATAAAAATAAAGAGAAAAAAAGAAAAAAAATGTATATTTGAAGTAAAACATAATTTTGATTTTTTTCATATTTTGTTATTTTGCTGAAGCTCCATTGATTTTAAAGAAAACTTGTACTTCCTGCAATTAGTCATTGTTCAAGACGGACACCTCTGTCACTACAATCATAAAATGTGTGGCATTAGTATAACATTAAAGTCGTAATTTACTGGCTCTGTCTTTTTATCTTAATAGATCATTATAAAATATTTGTTGAAAAAGAATAGTTGAAGAATCTCTAAAATAAATTAGCATAACCGGTTGAAATAGTGGGATATAAAATGTTAATGGTCTATAATGATAGGAATTAAAATCTATTTTGGTAGTAATGCTTAAAGAAAAGTTAATAGTTTAAATTTACGTATTATCTCCCCTCCCAAACAAAAGCTTGCTGCATATTATTGAAAGTTTTGTTTTTTTTTTTTGGCAGGGCAGTACAGCTATGTTCTTTTAGACAAAAATAAAATGACATATTTGGATAAAACTACATTTATTTAATTTAAATATTTTTTCTTTAAATATAAAAGAATAGATATACTATATTTTTCTATACTATGGAGTATAAAATGTTATTGACATTAAGTTAAACTAAAAATTACAAATATAACATACTTATTGTAAAAAACAAAATCAGGCAAATGAAATTGATAGTTAAAAAGAAAAAGTGGAGGCGGGGTGCAGTGATTCATGCTTATAACTGCAGCACTCTGGGAGGCCTAGAAGAGTAGATCACTGGAGGTCAGGCGTTTGACACCAGCCTGGCCAAAATGGTGAAACCCTATCTCTACCAAAAAAGACAAAAATTAGCTGGGTGTGGTGGTATGTGCCTTTAGTCCCAGCTACTCAGGAGGCTGAGGTGGGAGGATCACTTGAACCCGGGAGGTGGAGGTTGTAGTGAGCTGAGATCCAGGCCACTGCACTGGAGCCTGGGAGACAGAGTGAGACCCTGTCTCAAAAATAAAAAGAAAGATGGAACACAATGGCTCACCACTGTAATCCCAGTGACTCAGGAGAAGACTCATTTAAGGCCAGGAGTTTGACACCAGCTTGGAGAAATAGTGAGAGACACCCCATCTCCAAAAAAAAAGAAAAAGAAAAAGAAAAAACCTAGCTGGGCATGATGGCATGAGCTTATAGTCCCAACTACTCAGGAAACTGAGGCAAGAGGATTGCTTAAGCCCAGCAGTTTCAGGCTGCAGTGAGCTATGATTGTGCCACAGGATTCCAGTCTGGGTAACAGAGAGAGACCCTGTTTCGAAAGAGAGAGAGAAAGACAAGGAGAAAGGGGTCTTACTTAGCCACTCAGTCCCGATTCCCAGTAGTAGACTATTCAGAGTATACCATTTTAGACCTTCTTCTTATGCTTATAAAACATATGGGCTCATGCATTTATACATGCACATATGTATTCACTTATGTGTATACCTTTTATGTAAAAAAGTATTGTAACTAGATTTTGTTTTTTCAAATTGCTTTTTTCTTCAGTAAAAGATACATTTTTCACATACATCTTCTTATTTTTATTAGCTACAAGTAATCCATTCTATTGATTCAACAAAATTATTTTATCTGACTTGGATACAGAGGTATTTTCCAATATTTTACTGTTACATAAAAATGTTGTAGAATGTCGTAGGGGCCCTTTGCACAGACATAGCCCCAGCTGAAAGTCTTTTCAGGACTTACTCTTAGAAATAGAGTTAATCAGTTATTGGATTTGAGTATTTAGAGTTTTGAGAAATACAGTCAAATTGCCCTCTGAAATGATGGGGCCAATTTACTCTCCTATCGATAGTATATGATAACACCTGTCTCCATACACTCCTTGAAACACTAGATATTATTAATCTTTACATTTTGTCAATCTCATTAGTTAACAATTGCTGCATCATTATTGTTAAGACTTGGATTTGTTAATTGAACCTGGGATTGTGTTTTGGCCATTTGGATTTCTAGTTCAGGGAATTACTGAATTATATTCTTTTTTTTTTTCCCCATAGATTCTTTTTGTTACTTCTAAGTTCTAGAAACTGTATAAAGTGTGACTTTTTCTTTTTTATACATCATATAGGTAACAGATAATTTTTCCAAATGCATCACTTGTCCTTTAAATTTATTTATAAAATCTTGGTAATTCAGCAGAGAAATGCCTCTTAACCATATTCTTGAGTGCCAATGTAATTTTACAGGGATATTAAAAATGTGTCAGTAGGCATTTATAGATAGTGTTAGAGGACAGAAGATTTGTAACTATATTATTATTAAAAGATAAATAAGATCAGATCCATAGTTATTCATATAAAGTTGTTCTTTCCACTTAACTTCCTTATCTATTTTCTCAGCAGGGATAAAGAAGTAAAACACACACAGTCACACATTACATTCACATCACTGTCCTCACATATGGGCTGTGCGATTGAGGAATCAAGAAAAATAATAGACATTTCACAATGTATATACATATCAAAACATTATGTTGTACATCCTGCTTGTAAACAAGTTTTATTTGTCAGTTATACATTGATAAAGCTAAAACAAAGAGAAATGATGGAAGGTAGGGAAATAAAATGACTTGTTCAAAATAATGTAAGAGAGATTATCCTCATTATACTTGATTAACAGAGACTTAACACCCAAAACAAAACAAAACAAGCCTTAGAATATACATAATTGTTTTTTTTTCTTTTTCTGCTTAGAATTGGGTTTCTAGGGAAGAAAAGCCCCTGCATTAAAAACAGCCCATTTAAAAAAAAAAAAATCAAAGTTCTGATGAATTCCGAGAAAAAAGCAACCCCAAAGTGGTAAAAGATTACAAATATCTACTTTACAATTTGTCTTCTCACCAAGATAATTTTATACAAGTTTACAATCTTCATCTTCTTATGCTCTTCAAAAGGCCTTGAGAATTTTCCTTTCTGATTAAGAAAAAATAGCACTGCAATATTTTTAAAGTCAATTTTACACTGTACACATTAGATACAAATGGTTTGATATATCAGATTTTTTATCCTATACATTGCAAAAGTCAACCCCCCCTTCAATTGGTGGTACAGAGAAGAAAATTATCCATTTACAAGTTATTTCTCTGCTTTCACATTCCCACCACACAACTTTTTTTTTTTAATATAATGTTTTAAACTTTAGATTATTTCAAGAAAAATACTTTTACAAAATCATATCAATTATTACATTTTTCCTTTTTTGTTAATAACCAGGACATGGAAGTCTCTTGGAAGAACTTTTAAAATTTGCATGATTCTCTCCACAGATGACAAGAGCTCAAAGGCCTGGTCACAGTGGCTCCCGGGAGGCCAGTACACACACCCACTGCCCTCAGACAGAAACACACAACACAAGGGTTAGAAATAGGGTTTCAAAGACAACCCTCTGGGCCAGGAATGAGGAGAAAAAACATAAAAAATAAAAAACCCCTACAAAAAACTTAAAAAAAAATGGCAGCAAAGGGTAGTTTTCATCTGGTGTCTTTTATTTAAGTTTTTTAAGTTAAGAAAAGCTGGTGACATATTTATACATTTTTGTGCAAAAATAAATGAATGGCAATAGATTTTTTAAAATCTTATTATGTACTTCTGTGTGAAAAAGTCTGTATAATATTTCCCTTAAATATGCATTATTTTACTTGTGAGTTTTTTACTGAATTAATCTGAAATGTACAAGCCCTGGATTTGCTACAGAGTGAGAAGTTATTTTATTTTTTTTTTATTTTTAATTTTGGAAATTCTGCAGAAATCAGAACTCTTACCATGGTTTGAACAAAAAAAGGGCAAGTGGGGAGGGGAGAAGGGTGGGATTGTCCAGCATGCTTGTATGTATATTTCAGAACCTTTTTTAAATGTAAAAGCTGTACATTTCTGGGAAGTTCTGAATTGCTTTTGTTTCCTTTTTTCCTTCAAGCATTTTGCAGTGAGCTTCTTTTATATATAGCAAACAATTTGAAAGAATACAAAAATATGTGAAGTTCATTTAAAAAAATAACTACAGTATAGCGCTAGTACAGTACACTAAAAGACTTTGATAAAAAGAAACAATAATAAAAGGCCTCCATTTTAAATGTCATTCATATATACCTTGTGAATGAGAGCTATATACTTTTACACACTTTTTTAGAGGAATAAATTATTGAATTACTGAAAAAAAAAAGAATATACATAATTGCAAAAGACTATGGAAACTGACAACATTTTCTTAGGCAGAAAATTCATATGTTTGATTGCAGCCCAGGGATATTATTTAAAAAATATCTAAACATGGATTCTACATAATTAAAATTGTATTGTATAAGTTTTAAGTGAATATTTTTTAATAATTTACTGGTATATTTGCTAATGTAGCAAATTAATTTTTATTGCTCATAATTTAATCTTCAAAGTAGTTCATCCACGCATGCTACAAAAATGTAAAATGACCCTGAATAAATCTCACTTGGTGATTTTGTTTCAAGATTAAAGTGTAGCTTTTGCAATAACAACTTTTCAAGATATAAAATTATATATACATCATATTTACACATTGTCAAGCATGACAGATTATTTAGTAATTACCACTAATTATCAAATATTTTAACTATTGACAGAAATTTAAGATAACTAAGGACAAATCTATAGCAAGAATAGAGAAAGCCTACCAAACAATAGACTCAAACAATAATAATAAACATCATGATTTTTATTACATGTTTGTTAAAACAGTAACAAAATGATAGGAAATGTCAAAAGTGATGAAAACAACTGATAGGATCTGTCATATAATTTTAAAAATTTCTAATATTTTGAAAGAATTTCAAGAGTTTTTAAATTATTTTTTTAAATAAATAGAACAGCTGTTCTGATTATTTTGATTCTCTTTCCCCAATGAGCCTGGTAAACATTTTTAATAAAGTCAGATAACAATATGTACCATTTTAAATATCCAAGCTAGAGAAAATCTCTATGTAAAACCCTACTGAAAATGGTACCAAAATTCAAGTGATTTAGAAAATATGGTAAGCTGTTAGATCAATGAAACTATATGGTGAGATTATTCAGTGGAAGAAAATGCTGACAATTTTTCTTCTCTAGGAAATGCTAGACTATGTCTTTCTCTGTATTTGAACATGACGAAATGTCCTAATTTGTGTGAGATGAGCCATGCTGAATTATATGGTCCAGCATGGAAAATGTCAACAGTGTGTTAGGAATTACAGAAGGAAAGAACTACAATTCCTACATTGTTGATGGTGAGAAGCACGTATGACATAAAACATTCCTCATTCTTAAAATATTTACCTTTAGTAAGTTATAAAATTATCTAGCGATGTCATGAAGAAATCATTTGGATATATATCTATATTAAAATATTAGTGTCATTTTTTTATTTGGAAATGAACCCAACTCCTATTTAAAGAGTCTTCTACAGTTGAAACCAGAACTTGGAAGTTTGTGATTCTGTTATTATCACAAGACACCACGCAACAATTGAAAGGAACGAGAAAGAGACAAGGTGGTTATTTTCTATGAGGAAAGAACAAAGAGTAGTGTCTTGTCTCTTACTGGAGATTATGTCCTGAGATTCTTGAGAATCCGTATGTTGTTATAGACAAGTATTTTGCACCAACTAGCACTTTTCCTGTGATTGCACAATTTTATCAACAGCACAATTTTAATCTGTACAGAAATGTTGATTATATAGAGAAGAGCTTTTCAAAATGTGGTACCCTGGATAGGAAGTATCAGGTCATTGGTCATTTCCCCGACCTACTGAATGAGACCTCCTGAATTATTTTATTTTAATTCAAATTACTTAAAATATAATAGAACATACCAGTTCTTCACTCACAGCAGTCACACTTCAAGTGCTCAATAGCCATATTTGGCTAGTGGTCACCATATTGGACAGGAAATATATAGAACATTTCCATCATTGTAGAAACTTTACTGATTGCCAATGTCAGGACAGTGATCCAAACTGCTGAATTCATCATGCTACCTTTAATTATTGAAAAACTGCTAATATCCTCACTCGCTTGTACTTCTTTTCTTTTACTTCCTTTTTGTCATGACCAGCAGAATTTTAGAGATCAGATGATCTTGCATTAAGATGTCAGCGGAAGGCAGTATTGGAAAATCTCCCTCCCAAATTCGCCAAAAACAAAAACAAAAAAACACAAAACCGGTTAAAAAATTGATAAGATTCACCATTGGCAAATAAACATAAACATCAAAAAGTGGCAATCAAAAAAATAAAAGAAAATTCTGGAATTGGGTACAACAGTATCAAGGAAAGAAGAGAAGTTAGCTAAGTACTGATAACTTTTATGATATTTCTCCAGTTTGGATACAAATATATTAAGAATACCAGAAGTAAACCAGGGACAGTTTTTAGAATGAAAATAGCTCTTGAGATTGGAGGATTTTACACAGCAATGTAGTACTTTGGCAGAGGTAGAATAAACCCAGAGTGATTGCTTTCTTGAAGTGGGGGATAGGGGTGGGAGGTTGCTGTCTTGCAGAACCCCTACCTGTCTAGGGGAGTTGGCTCTAGTACAAAACATTCAATTTCAAAGAAGAGAATGGAGCTATGTGCTCCAACAAGGAATGGTCTCAGCTTTATCCAAGATAAAGCTATCTTCGTGACTTCAGGTATAAAAAAGTAGATTATTTTTAGTATCCACCATTCAAATAATAATTTCAAAGGAAAAACAAAGGTACTAGATAAGATGGTAAAAGTGTGAAGAATTCATTCACTTACGTTATATCAAAGTAAATAGAAGGTGTGAACAGAGCTGCCCAAATTAATGATGAATGAGATTTTAAAAAATGGCATATAACTTTGCAAGCGTGTTTGGTCAAGGGTAGGGTGTGTGTTGAGAGGATCATAACACACAAAATATAAAACAACAGAGACAATTGCACAAGATGTAAACAAATTTAATATAAACATGAATTCAACAAAAGAGAAAAATGTTAATAAGCAGCAGAATAAAAATTATCAAAGCAAACTGAATATCAAAACAACTTTGCTACAGATATTAATATAATAAATGGATGAAAGCCAAAATAAACAAAGTAGGATTCTTGACTATCAAGCTACTGGCATAGAGGGAATTAATCAGAGTGAATGTGAAGAAAAAGACCGAGAGAACAAAGTAATTAGAAGATGATAGATATGGAAGATGGACAAAGAAGATTGAATGTAAAGATAATTGATGTTCTCCAAGTAGAAAATCCAACAAATGGAATGGAAAATAGTAATGAGGAAAGTATTATAGGAAAAAACTCCTGAAATGAGAGATCATTGAACCTGCAAACTAAATAGGCACAATAAATAAAATACTAGGAGAATTTATCACTGAACCACCAGCATGCATATCCATCCTGGTTCATCTTTGATTGAACTTCAAGGATGAAGAAATAATTTTTTGCAGAAAAGTTACTGACAGAGGGGAAGAGTATGCTGTTTTCAAACTTCTCCACTGAAATATTCTACACTAGAAAACAATGTAAAACTATCCACACGGTTTAAAAAGGAAAGTATGATTCAGCAATTCTGTGTTATTTCCAGTTACATGATCATTTGAGGAAAAAGGCAACAGGCAAACATTTTCAAATGTGAGCAAGAAAAGCCTTCATGGAATATTGCACTCACATTTCTCTTGGGAAAAAATTACCTGCACAATGATAAATTCAGCCAAGAAATATGTTAAAATAACTAAGAAATAAAGATACCGTGGTAGAAGTTGCAGTAGGGATTGAATCTATTTAAATATAACAGACAAAACAATAGAAAATTATAGATGTAGAATAGTATATAAATGCTGAATAAAGCAACAAAATCAGAGGGAAGGTAGGAGAAAAAAATACGGAGGGGAAAAAGTTCTAATCATGTATTTCACAGCAAAGAATCAACTAAAGCTATAAAAATGAATTATGTACTTTAAATGGATTATAACATTTTAATGATTTTTTAATTTCTAAACATTGTTGAGCATTTAAAAAATTCGTATAGTAAACATTTATGCAAAGTTCAGAAGTTTTACTTCTTCAAATTATTTTACTTTCATTAAATCAAGTAAAATTTACTTGGTTTCTTTTAAATTTATTTGAAACTTCTCATTTAAAATTAAATGTCCTTTTATTTAAAGCAATTGATTGGCTGGGTGCGGTGGCTCACACCTATAATCCCAGTATTTTGGGAGGCTAAGGCAGGTGGACCACTCGAGGTCAGGAGTTTGAGACCAGCTTGGCCAACATGGTGAAACCCCATCTCTACTAAAAATAAAAAAATTAGCTGGACTAGTGTTGTACGCCTGTAATCCCAGCTACACAGGAGGCTGAGACAGGAGAATTGCTTGAACCCAGGAGGTCGAAGTTGCAGTGAGTTGCGATTGTGTCACTGCACTCCAGCTTGGGTGACAGAGTGAGACTCCATCATAAATACATAAATAAATAAATAATAAAGCAATTGAACACTGATTTTTAAAATGCTAAGTTAAGATAGAAATAATAAACATATCTTTACATTTTTGTATTAGCACAAACATATTTTTACTAGACACCATTCACTAGTTATTTGATGTAGGATAAATGTTTCTTCTTTGAGTGCATGGCCCTGAGTTGAAATTCAAATTATTCCTTTCAGAATAATCATACCACAGTATCTTTCCTATGGTCTCTAATTTCATTTTTTTAAAAAAGAAGAGTAAAACATTAAAACATTTAAAATGTTTGCAAAATAATGTGATTGCAAATCCTTCGGCCGGGCATGGTTGCTCACGCCTGTAATCCCAGCACTTTGGGAGGCCAAGGTGAGCAGATCACAAGGTCAAGAGATCGAGACCATCCTGGCCAACATGATGAAACCCCATCTCTACTGAAAATACAAAAAATAGCTGGACGTGGTGGCGGGCACCTGTTGTCCCAGCTACTCGGGAGGCTGAGGCAGGAGAATCCCTTGAACCCGGGAGGTGGAGATGGAGGCTGCAGCGAACTGAGATCGTGCCATTGCACTCCTGCCAGGGCAACAAGAGCGAAACTCTATCTCAAAAAACAAACACACAAGCAAATCCTTCTAGATATTTTCCTATCTCACCCGTCAGTCTTATATTTTTTTTCTTTAACATTAACTCTACAAGAATTTTTAACCACTTAATTGTGTCAAGCCTCTCAAAATATTCCATTTACTTTTTATAGATGCAACAGATTTTTATATATTATTATGTATATATATATTTCTTACTATCACTTTACAGTTATGCATCACTTAATGAGGAGAACACATTCTGAGAAATACCTTGTTAGGTGATTTTTGTTTTTGTGCAAACATCATAGGGCCTACGTACACGAACGTAGAAGGTGCATTGCCCACTACCTTCTATATAGGATTTAGCTTATATCCCGGCTGGGTGCAGTGGCTCACACCTGTAATCCCAGCACATTGGAGGCTAAGGGGGTGGATCACTTGAGGGCAGGAGTTCAAAACCAGCCTGGCCAACATAGGGAAAACCCATCTCTACTAAAAATACAAAATTTAGCTGAGCATGGTGGTTAATCCCAGCTACTCAGGAGGCTGAGGCAGGAAAATCGCTTGAACCCAGGAAGGGGAGGTTGCAGTGCACAGAAATCTTGCCACTGCACTCCAGCCTGAGGAACAGAGCGAGACGGTTTCAAGAACAAAAAAGGATGAAATATATTCCAAGGCTGTATGGAACAGCCTGCTGCTCCTAGGCTACAAACCTGAACAGCATGCTGCTCTACTGAATACTGTCGGCAATTGTAACACAACGGTATTTGTGTATCTAAACATACCTAAACGTAGAAAAAGTACACTAGAAGTACTGTAAAAGGTAAAACATGGTGCACTTATCATGAATGGAGCTTGAAGGACGTAGTAAGTTGTGAGTAAAGGAGAGGACCTAGGACATTACTTTTCACTACTGTAAGCTTTATAAACACTGCACACCTAGGCTTTGTTAAATTTATTTTTAAAAAATTCAATAGTAAATTTACTTTAGCTTACTGCTAGCAATTTTTTACTTTATAAACTAATTTTTTTACCTTTCTGATTCTTTTGTAATAACACTTAATTTAAAATACATGGTACAGCTGTGCAAAATATCTTGTCATCATATCCTTATTCTCTAAGCTTTTTTCTATGTTTAAGTTTATTTGTTTTCATTTTTTTCTTTTTAAAGTTTTTGTTAAAAATTAAGACACAAACACACACATTAGCCTAGGCCTCCACAGGGTCAGGATTATCAACATCACTATCTTCTGCTGCCACATCTTGTCCCACTAGAAGGTCTTCAGGAGCAGTAACATGCATGGAGTTGTCAACTCCTATGATAACAATACCTTCTGAAATATCTCCTAAAAGACCTGCCTCATGCTGTTTTACAGTTAACTTTTTTTTTTTTTTTTTTTTTGAGACAGCTCTGTCACCTAGGCTGGAGTGCAGTGGTGTGATCTTGGCTCACTGCAAGCTCCGTCTCCCGGGTTCACGCCATTCTCCTGCCTCAGCCTCCCCAGTAGCGGGGAGTACAGGCGCCTGCCACCATGCCCAGCTGTTTTTTTGTATTTTTAGTAGAGATTCACTTTAGTTTCACTGTGTTAGCCAGGATGGTCTCAATCTCCTGACCTCGTGATCCACCCGCGTAGGCCTCCTAAAGTGCTGGGATTACAGGCGTGAGCCACCATGCCCAGCTTACAGTTAACTTTTTTTTAATAAGTAGGAGTACACACTAACATAGCCAGAAGAAGTCTAGTATGGTAAATATATAAACGAGTAACATTATTATCAAGTATTATGTTCTATATATAATTGTATGTGGTATACTTTTATATGACTGGCAGCACAGTCGGATTGTTTACACCATCATCATCACACACACACACACGAGAAATTCATTGTGCTTTGACATTAAGACAGCTATGGTATCACTAGGCAATAGAAATTCTTCAGTTCCGTTATAATCTTATGTAACCACTGTCATATGTGAAATTCGTTGTTGACCAAAACATCATTATGTGGTATATGACTATATTACTATTCATTAACTGCAAAAATAAAAATAAACAAAATTACAAAATGCAATGCAACAATGAAATGAAGAACAAAGCCTGACTGTTTTCTGGATGCTGGACAGAGGCTATCGTTGATATTTTTGGTCGTGTGATTAGCAAATATTGACCCCTTCCTCCTTCCAAAAGAACCGTAATGCCTCTGTTCTTCTGTTATGGAGCTCATGTGCATTAGTGAAATATAATCAGCACATTATATTCCCCTAGTCACAGTCACTATTAACTGTGGACATGTGACTTAGACAATCCAATCAAGCTAAATCATAGAACACTTTCTTGATTAGAATACTGAAAAGAAACCTTCTTTCTCAGCTTTTAGATATCTACAAAGAAACATGTAGGTCCAATTGCTGATAGTAACCATTCTTCACCCTGAGGACAGTTAATACAGGATGAAACCGGCACTGTGGGGAAATATATGTTGCAGTCTTCAATGGCATGGAGTCAGTGGATCCATCGCCCTGAGATCCACCCTATTTCTAGATTCCAGCTAGGTAAGTAAGTCATTTTGTGTATAAGGCTGGGTTCAGTAGGATACCTAAAGCATCTTCACTGACATATTCATTTATGAGTCAAGGGTTTCAGTCTTTCATATCATATAAATGACAAATAATAAATATACAATAATCAATTGTGTGCTAGAGTGTAATTATAAACCCCTGAGGCCATGGATCTTCAATCTCCATCAGTTTTCAAAACTGAATGTAACATCTGTTGAATTTAGAGGTCTGCCCTAATCAGTTGTTTCCCTAACTTCAAATGAATTCAGTCAAATTGGTCCTGAGTTTGGACTCAACCATTTCTATGTAAACTAGCACTTGTTAGGAAAATCAATGAGAACAAGTTCACAGCTGCTGACCCTCTAGGACAATAACAAAAAGTGAAGCCCAAAGAGTGACTGGCAACTAGAATAGTTGTGATCACCATTCAATCAATCTCATTCTAAATGGGGTTTTAACAACACAGAAAATCATCTGTGGAGAAACAACTTATTCATAACAGTCTAACTTGTTTCTAAATTGTGCTACTAAAAAGGATGACACAGAGAATCCAAGTTTTCAGGCTTGGTTTTCATCATCATCCATGATAATTCCAGAGGGTGCCCTTGGTGATTGTATTAGTGCAAGGTGTTCATCACAGAAGTGAATGAACAAACCATGAATATCTCACTATAAAAAACAGATACAAAGATAATATGGAAAAAATTCTTTAGTAATGAAAAATTAAACATCTGAAGAGGTTGTGCCTTAGACAAAGTGGGAAGTAGTCTCATATTCTGGTTAAATATCCCTTGCTCCCTTTTTCCTGTGTTTCTTGTAAAATCTTATGGCATCTTTCTCTCCATTTTGTTAATGTCTACTTTCTCTCTTTTACTTTTTAGTCACGATATAGAAAAAGTATAATGTTGTTTATGTCACAGCAAACTAAATGAAGATTGGCACTCATTTACATCTCTGTGTGAAACAATTTTAATGTGCCAGTTCTTCCGAAGGTGTTTTTACATATAAAGCTAGAGCACTAATAATAGAAAGAAAGTTTTACTTTTTCTAAAACAGATTCAAAATATAAGTGAGCAAGTGGTGGTGATTTTGAGAGGATAAAAAAAAAAAAAAACTTTTCTGGGAACCTATAATGGTACCATGTAATTATAATTCAGTTTACCTATTTGCCAAGACAAGAGGTAAATCGATTTAAAAAAATAGAAAGTTAAATTATGGCAGTAAAAAAAGTCACTTTCTGAAAGTGACTAGCAAGCCATAAATCATAATATCCAAATGTGACCTCAACATTTGAATTAGTTTTCTTATCTCTCAAATTGCTTGTCAATTTTGCAAGACCACCTTAAGCTCTAAATGTGATAACACTAGTAAAACATGAGGCATCACATCTGACGCACAAGAGGTGATCACATTTTACTCTTTTATTTCAATTGGTTATGTATTGAGCTTAGTAATGTTTATAAAACACATGTCACAAAATGTATCTCCCTGAATTACCTACTTGAGTTGTCTGTTCTTTAATAACGACCCTCTAAACAGAGCCTTCTTGTTGCTGCTCCTCAAGTTCCTAGTCTGCAAGTTAGTTAGATGGAACTAACTTAATTAAACTAGTTAGATGCACATTCCATGTGCTCTCTACCTTGTGTTTAACTCAGTCATCCATCATATGCCTGTCTATTCTACTAAGTGTTGAATCACTTGAGCGTTGGGGATTCAGTTCCTGGAGATCAGTAATCTTGGGGTTGGACAAAACAACAAATTATACAAATGTACTGTTAAATCCTAATTTATTTGGTATAAAGTAAACAAAGATGCTTTAAATATATCATTACTTTGAATCACATATTAATATACAAATTTAAATGAAAAAACTGAAAATCCATGATTTGTTCTGCTTAGCTAGCATGGTTGTAGGTAAAATTCAGATAAACTTGATCCCTTGTCCAGAGACAATCTGATTATTATTAGGAGATTAGCCACTATCTGTCCTGCATATGATGGGTCCCTGTTGCTCCTCACTGTGGCAAAGTGACGTATCGTTTTCATCACATGCATATTGGAAGAGTTCAATAAATAAAAATACTAACAATATAGAAAATAGTTTTCACTCTTATAAGGTGTGGCTTTTAAAATATGAATCAGTTACATAGAGTCAGAGCTGCTAAAATATTGCTTTGACCTGTAAATCTATGTGGATAAAACTTCTGGAACAGGTTCGCATCATTGTCACAGACTTCACCTTTACTTAAGTCATATCTAGATTTTTGTCTTAATTTATTTCCCCATTTTAGCTCTCCACTTATTTCATCCTAAGGCCACAACTAAGCTTGCCAGCAATTATGTTGAAAACTTGTGCATGCTCCAGGCTAAGCTTGGCCATCCTCTGCCTTGATCGTTGTCCAAGTTTCCAGTTTTTCTCTTTTATTGTCTGAATCATCTCTGCCAAGCAGAACCTAGACATTCAACCATACCCAAGGTAGAATAAAGGGTGAGATAAGACTGACTTTTGGCTATTGAGAGTAGATTCCAGTGATGTTAATTAAGGCAAATAATAATAGCATCTATAAAATATGAACCCTAAAATTCGAGTGGTTTAAAACAATGCAAGTATCTTGATTACATTGTAATTTAATGAAAGTTAGTGGGAACTGGAGTTGGGGGACTTTCTTCACTACTGAACCAGTTTGGAGCCAGGTGCCTCCTTTAGATCCTTGGACTCTTGTTCATTCAGCCCAATGACAGGAAAAGTAGGCTAGTGTTGTTGTTGTTGTTTTGGTTCTTGCCTAGAAGAACCACATAGCATTTCCATTCACGATGCATTGACCAGAACTCAGTCACATCATCACACAGAGCTGTAGGAATGCTGGAAAAGGCAGTCTAGCATGTGCCAAGGAAGAGACAAGACAGATGTCAAGAATTTCCAAAAGTCAAGCAGATAATCCTTGGAAATATCAATCCAAGGGGTTTATAATTTTGTAAAATAATTATTGACTCGTTCCTTTAATTTAGTGTGTATGAGTGTGTGTGAATACACACAATACACAAACACATATATATCTATGTCCTGCTATAATCTCTGTATAATTTAGAAAACCAAAATTTAAACAATGACCGTATATTGTCAAAATACTAAAGGAAGCTATGTAAATTCCTTTGTAAATTTAGTAATGCTCTTCCAAAACAAATAGTCTTCCCCAAAATTTCATATGCCTTTAATATTTTAGAGTATTATATAGTTCTGTTTTTATACCATGTCATACATTTGCTGTAATAATTCAAGAGTAATGTGAGTCTGCATTATTGTGTGAAAAGTATATGACATCAGCCAGAAGTGTTGAAACTACCTCCAAATTTTTGGTGGTTTACCTATCGGATGATTCCATTAATCTACCAGCAATAAATAAAAAGACTTCATTTAAGCTATTCCAGTGGATATTGATATAACCAAATTAATCGTTTTGTCATTTGTCATTTTATATCTTCATTGTCCAATAAGAGTTTGCTGTTTGTTTAAATGTGTCAGTTGACCCAGCTGTCAAATATTAACATGAAAGTGTTTGCCTAGTATGGCCCCATGAAATGAGGTGCATAACAAATCTGAATGGAATTGGTTGGCTCAGTCCAGAATGTGAAATTGATGAGGTCATTATCATCACTTCAATCATTGTTCAAATTGGAAAACTTGTTGCAAAACCACAGAAACATTCACATTGCCTTGACAAAGTAATAGGCAAATATTGTCAGGTACTGCAAGGGTACTCTGGGGAAAGAAACTGAATGGTTGGAAAAATCCTTTATAGTTCAAGAAAAATAATTCACTTAAATTACAAAGTCTTGCTGAAAAATTAGTAAATGTTTACCATATGAAAAATGAAAGTATTATAAGTATTTTGTTATTTAATATATTTATAAACGACCCAGTGTAAGGAAATAGATTTTATAAACAGATTGTTCATTATTTCTGGCTGTGTACAATGTATAATAAATTATTGTAAGTCAGATTCAGACATGGCAGAGCGTCTAAATGCAGAGACCACTTTACTTTGGAATACCTTATTCAGTTACTCATCTTCTAAGAACATACAGTGAATGCCTAATAACTGATTGAGATGCTGGACATCAAAGATAAAAGAAAAATATTCTTACCATCAAGGAGATTTCTGTTTAGTGGAGGGCAATACATGGAAAAATTAATAATATGATAGGCCTATTAAAATGGAAGTCTATATAAAGTTTGGTGAAAGCACAGGGTAAAAACATCTGAGCGACCAAGAGGAATGAGAACAGGTCTCAGCTTAAATGTGAAAACTGAATAAATTTTTTTTCTGCCTGTATAGCAAGATAAGGAATATCTTTCAGAGCCAGCAACAGCAGAGGCTAAGACATGAAGATATGATCAACAAGACGAGAGCACAGGTGTAAATATGGGAATGAGCTAAGCACACATTTTTAGATGTTATGCTTTAGGTAAAGCAGGCTCAAATTTTTTTGAGAAAGAGTAGAATATAATGAGGTTGGCTTATGTGGAATATCCCTTGGATGACTGTATGGACAGAGATTTTTGTATGTTATATGCAGTAAGGGCAGATATTTTTGCATTTTATATGCAGAACAATCACCTGAGCCCCAGTTCTAGAGATTCTTATTCAATAAGTCTAATTCGATGCCGATTAGAAATTTGCATTTCTAATAAGCTCCCAAGTGGTGTTCATGCTGCTGTTCTGTGATATTTTGGTTAGCACTCCAGAAGAGGCGAAGAAAATGCTCTGGGAATAATAATAATGATAATGATGATGTGAAATAAGGCAGAGGTGATAAGGATACAGAGAAACTCAAGATTTTTTAGCAGATGGAATGACCAAGACTTTTGGGCTGTAAGACCTCCCTGGGATGTATAAACCTTCCAGCCTTTCACTGTTTTTCACTTTTACCCCACACCCTTCATTTCTCATTTTGCTTTTTACTTTGCTTACATGATCATTCATAATGGCTTTCTCACATATACTTTCCCTGCCTTTTTCCCCATTCCCCAATTGTGTGCACTTATCTTGATATACGACTCCTGGTTAAGCCAGGCCCTCTGTGCCAGTGTTCCTCTTAGCTTCAAATTTCACTGAGAACCCAGACCACTCAGAAGAAAGCCTCTGCAGGCTCTCCACACCACGTTCACCCAGAAATCCATCTGTGTCCACACACTCTGCTGGCCTTCCTGCTTCCACAGAGCAGAGTTTCCAAACATATCTCAGGACAACTCACTTTGGACACCAGATCTATGCCTTCTCACTTGCTCAAGAACACTGTTCCAATGATTATCAATTGGTTTCCTCTGTTCTGAATGTTTCCTAATAGAATACTTTTTATTCAAATGAGAATCTTTGCTCAACTTTACATTCCCTTATAATTATTATTATTAATTTTGCTTCTCTTGGTACCAAAACTCCTTGAAAATATTACTGACACCTGCCATTTCCACTTTCTCTCTTTTTTTTTTTTTTTCTGAGTACGTGGGATTACAGGCATACACCACCACGCCTGGCTAATTTTTGCATTTTTAGTAGAGGTGGGGTTTCACCATGTTGGTCAGGCTGGTCTCAAACTCCTGACCTCAAGTGATCCACCTACCTTCGCCTCCCAAAGTGCTGGGATTACAGGCATGAGCCACCATGCCCAGCCTTCTCTTGTATTCTTTTTCTTTTTTTTTTTTCCTTTTTCTTTTTTTTTTTTTTTTTTTCTTTTTTTTTTTTTTTTTTGAGACAGAGTCTCACTCTGTCGCCCAGACTGGAGTGCAGTGGCGCGATCTCGGCCCACTGCAAGCTCCGCCTCCCGGGTTCACGCCATTCTCCTGCCTCAGCCTCCTGAGTAGCTGGGACTACAGGCGCCCGCCACCGCTCTCGGCTAATTTTTTGTATTTTTTTTAGTAGAGACCGGGTATCACCGTGGTCTGGATCTCCTGACCTTGTGAGTTGTCCGCCTCGGCCTCCCGAAGTGCTGGGATTACAGGGGTGAGCCACCGCGCCCGGCCTTCTCTTGTGTTCTCAAACTAACTTTATCATGGCTTTGCCTCCACCTTTGAGGTGAAATTTCTCTGGTTGAGATCATAAACGGCCTCCACATTGTTGTGTGTGCTGCTGTCTTAGTCTATGCATGTTGCTGTAACAGAATACCTGAGACTTTTTTATAGTTTATAGTTTGTACATTTATATATAGTTTATAAAGAAAAGATGCTTATTTGACTCATGAATCTAGTGGATGGCAAGTTCAAGATTAGCCAGTTGCATCTGGTGAGGGCCTCCAGATGCTTCAACATATCACAGAAAGAGGAAGGGGAGCAGGTGTGTGCAGAGATTACATGGTGAGAGAGGAACCAACAGGGAGAAACTGAGGAAACCAGAGTCTTTGAAACAAGCTACTCTCAGGAACTAACCCCTTCCCTGGAGTGCAAAAAATTAACCCTGCAGGAGGGCATTACCCTGTCCTTATGAAGGATCTGCACCCTTGACTGAAACACCTCCCACTAGGCCCCACCTCCCAAGACTGCCACATTTGGGATCATATTTTCACATGAGTTCGGGCAAGAATGATCCAAATCATGGCAGGTGGTAGATGTTCATCCTCATCTCACTGAATTAGAAGCATTTGATAGTGCGCCACTCCCTGTTCCCGGGATATCTTCTTTATTTGGTTTTCACATTACCATCCTGTCCTAATTACTGTCCCATGTTGGTTTTCTTTGCTTGTTCCTTTTATCTTTCTGACCTGGAAACATGGGTATGCCTCTCAGGTAATTTGTAGATCTCTACTCTGTCTGTATTTACTCCCTTGAAGGTTTTAATCAGTCTCCTAGATTTACAGACCACCTCACCTCTACTTTAACAATGCCTACATTTATAGATTCAACCAAATCTACTCTCCTAAACTTCAGATTTATATCCAAAGACTCCTTGATATCTCCACTTGGATGTTTGATATGCCTCTACTAAGTTAAAATGTCCCAAACTGGCCAGGCACGGTGGATCACGCTTGTAATCCCAAAACTTTGGGAGGCTGAGATGGGTGGATCACCTGAGGTCAGGAGTTTGAGACCAGTCTGGCCAACATGGTGAAACCCTGTCTCTACTAATAATACAAAAATTAGCTAGGCATGGTGGTGCATGCCTGTACTTCCAGCTACTCAGGAGGCTGAGGCAGGGAAATCACTTGAACCAGGGAGGCAGAGGTTGCAGTGAGCCGAGATCATGCATTGTACTATAGTCTAGGCAACAAGAGCAAAACTCTGTCTCAAAAAAAAGTCTGAACTCCTACCACTTCCTCCTCCCCAGATTCTCTTCTCTCCAGTTTTCCCATCTCAGTTAATGTCAACTCCAGCCTCCTATTTGCTCAGACTACTTAGCCTTTTTGTTAACAACCTTCACCCAAGTCTTCAGTTAACCTGTTGAGTCTACCTTAACCTTATATTCAGAAATCTTAACATTTGTCAACACTTCCACTGCTACCACTCTTTTCTACATCAAATCATTTCACAATTGAATTCTTTCAGTATATTTTTAAAGAGGAGCCCAGGTTTTTTTTTTTTTTTTTTTTTTGAGGCGGAGTTTCGCTCTGTCGCCCAGGCTGGAGTGCAGTGGCCGGAGGAGCCCAGTTTTAACAATTGGTTCTCTTCTGTCTATTCTCAACGTAACAAACGGAGCTGCCTAACTATGTCCTCTTTATCCTACTTACTTCCCTCTATCCAGTCCAACCATGTAGCTCCCCGTGGAGATTCTGAGATATGTTAACATTCTTCCACCTCGTGGCCTTTGCGATCGCTCTTCCCTCTGCTTGGATAGTCTTCTCCTGGAAATCTGCATGGTTCATTCTTGCATGTCTCCTAGTCTTTCATAAAATGTCACATTCTCAGGGAAGACTTCCATGGATACTCTATCAAAATTTCAATACTCCCACACTTCTTATCCAGTTCTTTTTTGCTTATTTACTGTCCTCTGTAGCACTAGTTCCATCTACTGCAGCATTTAGTTTGTTTTACGTTTCTCCACTTTGAATGTGAGCTCCATAGGGGAAGAAGATTTGACTGTTCAGATAGGGCATTGAATGTCTGGTACACACTAAATGCCCATGAGATATTTGTTGAATGTAAGAAAAGAAGAAAGAAAGGAAAATAAAACAAAATTAACAGAATAATAATTCCCCATTTGTAAATACATTTTAATCTTGCAGAGTGCCTTTATGTCCATAGTCACTTTTAATCTTCACAGGTGTTCTCTAAAGAAGACAAGTTAGCTATCACATTTACAAATAAGGAAATCAAATATATTACTTGAAGGCAATGGAAATCGAGTAAGTTAGTGAAAGGTCTATGGGTGGGTTCTTAGTATTATTAGTCCTGTCTCCTGCTTACTTCTTCAACTATAAAGAACTCCTTCTATCCCCGTGGAAGGAGCCAAAAATGCTTTTATAAAATCTTTCATCTTTTCTGTGTCTTTGCTTCAAAGAATATTTGCAGAGTTTTACCTTGGCAAACCCCGGTTCTAGTTCTGCTTTGCTAGGGGTGCTTCAAACACTTCACTCCTTACCTAGCTTTCGGGCTTTCCTGGTCGCCAGGATTTGATCTTTAGCAAATCCCTTGCGACAAGACCCTCTGTGTGAAGTCGTCCTCTCACTGGTTTCTTCAAGTCTTGGGTCAGTCCTGTAGACTCTCAGGCTTAGCTCAGCCCCTGCTGAGACCACCATGGTGACAGCCTAAGGCAGTATTTTCTCTGAATCTCTTTGCTTTCTGCTGCACTAGAAACTGTAATAATTGGGCCTATTTACATTGGCACAGAGCATCAACCTGGGTTATGTGGAAAAGGAAATCTGTAACATGATGTCTTGGTACCCCATATAAATTTTACATCTCTAATATATGTGCATTAATACACATTTTTCCTTCCTTCTTGTATATTCAATCTAACTACTGAATCAATGTTATTTTGTCCTTTTCCTTGGCATTCTTCTCACAGCAATTTATCCTTTTTTTCCTTTGACATATGACTTTCCCTGCTATGAATAAAAAAGTGAATTGTGTTTTCTTTGACAGATACTGAAATTTGTGTCCTCTCTTTTCAAGTTTATCAGATGACCAATGGCATGATTTTACATTTGCTGTTTTAAACTTTAATGTCCTTGTGGCTCTGGTGAAACGATAGCTTTCACATACAGCAATATGGCCCATACTTAAAATGAACCTGAAAGCTGGTTGTAACTAATGTTTTCAAGAAAACCATACTGTCCTTGTGTATAAGTATATGCAAAGATAATCCATGAATTTTGTTTAAAAATACTACGCTTAAGAATATTTTTAAATGCTGTGGTTGTTATCCTCAGAAATATATCTTGTGACATTTTAATTCTTTCTGTTATACAAATTTGCAACAGCATTGGTTGAGGAACTTAACAAGACCCAAAGTAATTATTCTCATCCATCTTACTGAAGATAGTATAAATCTTACATTAAAGATTTTACAAGTTATAGGAATATATTCTTCCTATAAAGTACACTTAATGTCAGAAGGATTCAGATGAGGCTTTGGAATAATAATGGAGAAAACCAAGTGATTTAAATTAGGGCTCAACAATAGTACCCAGCAAAACATTTTGCAACCCTTTCGCTCCACATTTATGTCTCTTCCATAAGTAGATTATGCTAACAGGGGCCAAGAGATTCATATCTCCAGCAAGCTGAGATAGGCTGTGGTTACTTTAAATTCTCTTTCTCTCAAAGGGCAGACATCATAACCCAAAGCATTGTCATTATAATTCACTTATCAAAGATGATGTGCGGCAGGTAGACTGCCTATCAATAATATGTATTGAGTATTCATTTTGAACAAGCTTTGAAACGTGGGTTTGTGGCAGAAAGGCAAATAAAACAAGACAAAAACACACTTTTTCCTCCTAGATGGTTGAACGAAAGACATCACACGTACAACCCCATGTCCCTTTCCCTCGCCCCATGCTGATGAGGGATTGACTGAATTTCCACGTGTCTGATCCCATCCACGATGACCTATTTGGAAACATATGTTGGATCCTAGTTTCTTTTACTGCCACATTTCCTGAGGAAATTATATATACAAAACACACAAGCAAACAAATGTACTAAAACAAAGCAGACCAAAATACTCACCTTGTTAAAAGAATTTTAACCTCTCTCCAGCTTTATTTTTGTGTGTGACTCAACGTTTTTCATTGACAAAGCAATATAAGAGTACCACATACTTATGAGGATTTAGTGAGAAAAAGTAAAAAGAGTATAGCACATAATGAGCGCTCAATAAATAATAGTAAGCAATAGTAGAGATAGTATTTGTAGCAGCAGCAGTAGCAGCCAATCTAACAGCAGCAGCTGTAGTAATTAATTCATGAATTGGAACTGAGTACCTTTTATTTTTTCTTATATATATAATTTTTATATATTTATATATTTTATATATAATTTATATATATTTATATTTATTTATATATAAATATATTATATTATATGTATATATTTATATATAAATATATGCATAATATATATTATATTATATTTATATTATATTTATTTTTTGAGACGGAGTATCTCTCTGTTGCCCAGGCTGGAGTTCAGTGGCGTGATCTTGGCTAACTGCAACCTTTGCCCCCTGGGTTCCAACAAATTATCCTGCCTCACCCTCTGTAGTAACTGGGATCACAGGCGCTCTCCATCACGCCTGGCTAATTTTTGTATTTTTAGTAGAGACAGGGTTTCATCATGTTGACCAGACTGGTCTTGAACTCCTGACCTCAGGTGATCCGCCTACCTCGGCCTCCTGAGTACCTTTTATATGTCAGACATTGTACTAGGTACTGGCAAAATGAAGATAAACCATACATTCCATACCTTTAATTATTTCTCAGATTTCTCTGAAATGCACACATACACACACACTCTCAAACACAAACCAACACAAAGGTACAATTACAATGTGATAAGAGTTCCAACTACATTTCCTAAGATACCTTTAATTATTTCCATACCCTTTATTAGTTCTCTGAAATGCACACACACACACACATATTCAAACACAAACACACACAAAGGTACAATTACAATGCGATGAATGGTGTTCCAATTACATCTCATAAGACAATATTATAAAAGCACATAGAGGGCCGGGCATGGTGGCTTCTGCCTGTAATCCTAGCACTTTGAGAGGCTGAGGTGGGCAGATCACCTGAGGTCGGGAGTTCGAGACCAGCCTGACCAACATGGAGAAACCCCATCTCTACTAAAAGTACAAAATTAGCTGGGTGTGGTGATGCATGCCTGTAATCCCAGCTACTTGGGAGGCTGAGGCAAAAGAATTGCTGCTTGAACCCGGGAGGTGGAGATTGTGGTGAGCCAAGATCACGCCATTGTACTCCAGCAAAAGCAAAAGTCTGTCAAAAAAAAAAAAAAAAAAAAAAGGCGCATAGAGATGTAGAGAATTATTACTTCGCAGATGTCACATATTTTCTGGAGTTTTTACATTATCTGTTTAAATTTAAACAATAACCATTAGATTTTTTTCTTATCTATTTTTCATAGAATATCAACCATTGTTATATTTAAGCTATATAGCCACCAAAACACATTGGTCAGTCACAATGTATAGAATCTTTCTCAAAGTCACCCATACTTGAACTTACGTCCACTTGACAGAAGATTACGATTCATATTGCTTATACAAATGACATCTCATTACAATGAACGTCCAGCGAGTGAATAGCATAGAGTATTTTCTTAAAATGGAATTTCACTGGAGCAGAAACTATATGGATATAACCTATCACCACTGTGCAGAGTGTTATTATGATTACAACTGGATTTTCATTTCAGTGGTCTTGAGGTTAGATAGCAAGGTTCTACCTGAGTAAGCGAAAAATGTAAAATTATATTTTAGTTTTTTCATGTTCCAGGCACCGGAAATGAATGCATGATAAAATTATTTATACTGTCTTAAATAAGTAAAATTAATGGTGCAAAAATATTAACTTTGCATATAATATCCCAATTTTTTGGTTTTCCAGCAGTTATTTCTACAGATCAGTGGTCATATTCCATCCAACAAAAGTTGTTGTGTACAACCAGAGACATAGGAGATATTTTCTAAATGCATATTCCCTATCATTTTCTTTTGAAAATAGACTTTGGTAATGAGAGCCATAGTAACATCTCTTTGTTTTCAAGGTCCTTCTTCAAAATGAAAGTTCATAGGAAAATAATTGTCATGCCTTTAGAAAGGCACTAAAATATCAGCTAGCAAATGGGTTTAGTAGGAGACGAAATTATATATTTTTGAATCTTCAAATAGTAATATCAGTAAGTTGTATTATCTGACTGGGTATTCACATATAAGATGAACATTGCTTAGCTACAGAAACCTGGTTATTTTTTTTTTCTAATTAAAAATGGAGTTATGTATGTTACACAAGAATGATGACCACATGTTTAAACTAGTTTGTACAATCCTCAAACACTGCTGGTGTCTTACAACTTGATAATAAGAAAATAAATAGCCCAATTAAAAAATAGGCAAAGGATCTGAATGGATGTTTCTACAAAAAAGATATACAAATGGCCAATAAGCATATGAAAAGCTATTTGACATCACTAGTAATTAGAAAAATGCAAACCCAAACCGTAATTGCATGCCACTGCATATCCCACAGAACAGTCATATTAAAAAAGAGAGAGACTAGCAAGTGCTGGTGAAGATGTGGAGAATATGGAATCCTCATCCATTGTTGTTGGCAGTGTAGCATTCCAGTTTGGAAAACAGTTTGGTATGTAAACAATAGAGTTACTATTAAACCCAGTGATTCCACTCCTAGGTATATATTTAAAAGAAATGAAATCCTATGTTCAAATACAATTTATATATAAATGTTTACAGTGTTATTATTCATAATAGCCAAAAAGAGGAAACAACTCAAAATGTTCAACTGATGAATGAGTAAACAAAATGTGTTATATTCTTACAGTGAAATATTATTTGAAAACAAAAAGACCAAAGTATTGATACATGCTACATGGATGAACCTGGAAATACACGGTAACTGAAAGAAGCCAGACACAAAAGGCCACATATTGTAAGATTCTGTTAGGAGGAAATGTCCAGAAGAGGCAAATCTATGGACTCAGACAGATTAGTGATTGTGAATATACTTAAAACCAGTGAACTTTAAATTGATGATTACATAAAATGTAAATTTATCACAATAAAACTGTGTTTTAAAGGCAGGAGAATTGCTTGAACCCAGGAGGTGGAGGTTGCAGTGAGCCGAGATCGGGCCACTGCACTCCAGCCTGGGTGACAGAGCAAGACTCCATCTCAGACCAAGAAAAAACCCAAAAAAACAAAACAACAACAACAAAAACCCCAAAAACAAACAATCAACCCCAACCAATCAAAACAACTAGTTTGTAGAAGTCTGAGAGAATCTCCTTTTCCATCTGAAAATCATTTGCTGTACCTCTAACAAGCTTGGGAGAAATAATAGGGTAATCTACATCAGTGATTTATACCCTTTTTTTAACACTGGAAAAATTTAAAAGCCTAGCTTATATATAACACAAATTTGTAAAACAGAAAATCATGTATAACTACAAATTCATCTCATAATATCAAATCTATCATACTGACTTATTATAAAACATTCAATTAAACAATGAGGCTATTCTAATATACCAATATTTAAAGTTAAAAGTAATGTATGACAGCATCAATAATATACCATCAGAACAATTTTTTTTAAATTTACAAATAATTATAAATATTTTGGGGGTACAATGTGATGTTTCGATATATGTTTACATTATGGAATGATTAAATCAAGCTCATTAACATATCTATCATCTCACATGCTTACCAATTTTTTTGTGAAAACGTTGAAAATCTAATCTTTATGCAGTTTTAAAATATGCAATGCATTAATTCTATTCACCATTCTGTGCAGTAGATCACTAAAAATTAGTCCTCCTGCCCAGCTGAAACTTTGTACCTGTTATAGTGAACGAATATGGCCTGAGAAAGACTTCGTACGTCTATATTTGAGTCCTTGTGGCTGAACCATGACCTAACTTACTAGGTAGACAATACTGAAAACCTAACTCAAGAGTATGTTCCTGTAACAATACTGTGTCTTGGCCAATCCCATCAGCCATACTTCAACCACCCATACACTGCTGAGTGTTCAAACTGTGTTCAAATAAGGCAAACACTAATCTACAACCAATCCAGCTGTTTCTGTGCCTCACTTCTGATTCTGTATGTCACATCTCTTTCTTTTGTCTATAAATTTGTTCTGACCATGAGGCATCCCTGGAGTCTCTCTGAATCTGCTGTGATTCTGAGGGCTGCCCAACTTGCAAACTGTTCTTTGCTCAATTAAACTCCATTAAATTTAACTCAGCTGAAGTATTTCTTTTAGCATACTTGTTGATCAATGTCTCCCCTTTCCCAATCCTTCCCTAGTCTTTGGTAACCACCATTCTCTCTACCTCTATGAGTTTGACATTTTAGATTGCACATGTAAGAGACGTTATATGATATTTGTCTTTCTGTGCCAGGCTTATTTCACAAAATATAATCTTCTCCAAGTTCATCTACATTGATGCAAATAGCATAATTTCCTTCTCTTTTAAGGATATATGTACACTACATTTTGTAATTGATATATGCACACTACATTTTCTTTATCTATTCATTCATTGATGTACACTTAGGTCTGTTACACATCTTAACTATTGTGAATAAGGCACCAATGAACATTTAATTCTAGGCATTTCTTCAACATACTGATTTCCATTCCTTTGGAAATATACCTGGAGGTGAAATGGCTTGTCATATGGTGACTTTATTTTTAGTTTATTGAGGAACTTCCATAGAGTGTTAAATAATGATTGTGTTAATTTACATTTCCACCAACAACAAAGGTTCCCCTTTTTCCATTTCCTCTTCCACACTTGTTATCTTTTGTCACTTTGTCACTTTTGTCACATTCTAACAGATGTGAAGTGATATCTCATTGTGGTTTTGATTTGCATTTCCCTGCTAATTAGAGATATTAAGAATTTTTAAATATATCTGGTGACTATTTATATGTCCTCTCTTGGAAAATTTCTGTTCAGATCCTTTGCCCATTTTTTATGCGTCATTTATTTTATTGTTATTGAGTTGTTTGAGCTTCTTAAATATTTAGGATATTAGCCCCTTAGCAGATGTGTGGCTTGCAAATATTTTCTCCCAATCCCTGGGTTTTCACTCTATTGTTTCCTTTGCCATGCAGAGATTTTTATTTTCACGTATTCTTATTTGTTTATTTTGTTGCCTGTGTTTTTTTGCTAATATCCAAGAAACCTTTCTCAGACCAATATCATAGAGTTTTCTCTTATTTTTTTCAAATAGTTTTAGAGTTATAGGTCTTACACGTAAGTCTTTAATTCATTTTGAGTTGATATTTTTTATATGATGTGAGAAAACTTCATTTTCGTCTCCAGCTTTCCAAACACCAGATACTGAACAGACTGTCCTTTCTCCAATACATGTTGTCATCTTTGTCAGAAATCAATTGACCTTAAATGCACAGCTTAATTTCTGGGCTCTCCATACTGTTCCATTTGTCAATGTGTCTGTTTTTACACCAGTATCATGCTATTTCAATTACTATAAATTTGCAATAGGTATTAAAGTCAGATAGTGTGATAACTCCAGGATTGTTCTTTTTGCTCAAGATGGCTTTTGCTATTTGTGGTCTTTGATGGTTTCAAATAAATTTTAGGACACTTTTTTGTTTCCATGAAAAATGACATTTTGATTTTGATAGATTGCATTGAATGTGTAGATCACTTTGGGTAGAATGGATATTTAAAATATATAAACTTTTTCAATCCATGAACATGGGACATCTTTCAATTTATTTGTCTCTTCTTCAATGTTTTTCATCAATGTTTTAAAAGTTTCAATATACATATTTTTTTTACTTCAGTTAAATTTACTCCTACATTTTTAAAAATGTATTCTTTATTCTACTGTGAATGGGATAGATTTTTTAATTTGTTTTCAGGTTGTTTGTTGTTAGTATAAAGAAATGTTGCTGATTTTTACATGTTGCTTTGGTATCCTGCAACTTTACTAAATTTACTAGTTCTGATGGTTTTGTGGTGGTTTCTTTAGGGTTTTTTATGTATAGGAATATGCCATCAGTAAATTGAGACAATATTACCCTTTCTTTTCCTTTTTGAATGTTCTTTTTTTTTTTCTTTTTCTTGTCTTATTACTCTAGCTAAGACATCCAGTACTATGCTGAATAAAACTGGTGAGAGTGGACATCCTTCTTTTTCCTGATCTTAGAGGGATGTGTTCAATGTTTTACCATTTAGTTTGATGATGTTAGCTGTGGGCTTATCATATATGGATGGCTTTCATTATGTTGAGATACATTCTTTTCGTACTTAATTTTTTGAGAGTTTTTTAATATGATAAAATAATATTAAATTTTGTCAAATGCTTTTTCTGTGTCTATTGAAATGATCATATAGCTTAGTCCTTCATTCTACTAATACAGTGTATCAAATTCATAGATTTTTGTGTGTTCAGCCATCTTTCAGTCCCAAGCATAAATCTCACTTGATCATGGTGAATAAATCTTTTAATGTGCTATTAAACTTGGTTTGCTAGTATTTTGTTGAGGATGTTTGCACCTACGTTTATCAGGATTATTGGCCTGAAATATTATTTTCTCGTAGAGTCCTCGTTTAGCTTTGATAGCAGGCTAATGCTAGCCTTGTAAAATTAGTTTGAAAATGGTCACTCTTCTTCAATATTCTGGAAGAGTTTGAGGAAGATTAGTATTAGTTTCTTTTTAAATGTTTGATAGAATTCTACTGTGAAGCTGTCAGAGGCCTGTGAACCAGAGCAGCTCTTTTTTAAAAAGAATTGGGTAAAATGAGGCTGAAACCTACTGGGCGGCATTACCAGACGATTAAGGCATTCTCAGTCACAGGATGAGATAGGAGGTCAGCCCAAAATACAGGCCATAAAGACCACACTGATAAAAGAGGTTGCAAGTAAAGGAGCCAGCCAAAACCCACCAAAACCAAAATGGTGACGAGAGTGACCTCTAGTGGTCCGCACTGCTACACTCCCGCCAGCACCATGACAGTTTACAAATGCCATGGCAACATCACAAAGTTACCCTATATGGTCTAAAAAGGGGAGGCATAATAATCCACCCTTTGTTTAGCATACATCAAGAAATAACCATACAAATGGGCAACCAGCAGCCCTCAGAGCTGCTCTGTCTATGGATTAGACATTCTGTTATTCCTTTACTTTCTTAATAAACTTGCTTTCACTTTGCCCTGTGGACTCACCCTGAATTCTTTCTTATGCAAGGTCCAAGAATCCTCTCTTGGGGTCTGGATTGGAACCCTATTCCTGTAACAAAGTCATTTGTTTCTGGGCTTTTCTTTGATTGACATTTGATTATTATTTATTCAACCTCCTTGTTATCAGTCTGTTCAGATTTTCTATTTCTTTGTGATTTAATTTTTGTAGTTCATACATTTTCAGAAATATATATCTTTCTTCTAGGTAATCCAATTTGTTGGCATATATTTCTTCACAGTAGTCTCTCATAGCTCTTTGTATTTCTGTGGTTTCAGTTGTAGTATCTCCTTTCTCACTTATAATTTTATGTATTTAAGTCCTCTATTTTTTGTTTTTTTTCTTAGTCTGGCTAAAGGTATGTCAGCTTGGTTTATCTTTTCAAACAAGAAACACCTAGTTTCATTGTTCTTTTCCATTGTCTTCCTAGTCTCCATTTCATTTATTACTGCTCTTGTCTTTATTATTTTATTCCTTCTACTGACTGGGTTTGGTTTATTCTTTTTTTTTTTCCCAGTTCCTAGAGGTGTAATGTTAGATTGCTTATTTGGAATCTTTCTTCTTTTTTGATTTACTTACTTATAAACTTCCCTATTAGAATTGCTTTTGCTCCATGCCGTAAGTTTTTGTCTGTGTTGTTTCCATTTTCATTTGTCTTAAGCTATTTTGAAAATGTCTTTCTTGGTCAGGCGCGGTGGCTCACGCCTGTAATCCCAGCACTTTGGGAGGCTGAGGTGGGCGGATCACGAGGTCAGGAGATCAAGACCATCCTGGCTAACACGTTGAAACCCCGTCTCTACTAAAACACAAAAAATTAGCCGGGCATGGTGGCGGGTGCCTGTGGTCCCAGCTACTTGGGAGGCTGAGGCAGTAGAATGGCGTGAACCCCGGAGGCGGAGCTTGCAGTGAGCCGAAATCGCACCACTGAACTCCAGCCTGGGCGACAGAGCGAGACTCCATCTCGAAAAATAAAAAATAATAATAATAAAAAAGTCCTCCTTAATCTCATCTTTAACTCATTGGTTTTTCTGGGGCAGAATTATTTTATTTCTACATTTTGTTTTGGTTGAACAATTCCAAGAAGTCTTGACCCGTGCAAATAAGTAGCTGTGAATAATTTAAGCAATTTTATATGTAGCATAACTTTTCAGCAAAATGATTCTCAAAATTTGAAGAAATTTTTGCTTCAAAATTTCAAAAACTAATCACAGTATTTATTATAAACTCAAAATTTGAATCAAAGTATAACAAATAACAGACAAAACATTAAAGAATCAGTAGTTTTAAAAATTAGAACATTCATAATACAGTATCATTAAGAAAATATTTTTTATTTTCTTGTTGTTGAACAATCTATTATTGAACATAATTATAGCACATAGCAAGAAATATGTATCCTAACTTTAGATAAAATTCAATTAAGTATGGCATGCACATGCTCTAACAGGATACTCATCTTTATAAGTAAATGGGAATAGGCATGTAGAGACCTTCATTCAGAATAACAACAATACTGAGTTACAACCTTAATAAATAATCATTATACACAAGACATACATGTTCATGTGCACACACACACACGCACACACACATGCACATGTGAGGACAAGAAAAACTATTTTATAGTCCTCAGACTCAGAAAATAAAAAGTCGGATTTGAAGCAGAAGTTATATTAATGGTATCCAGTATATTAATACTTTGGTTTATAGGACATTTGAAGTTGTTCCCTTTTAAAACTACAACTTCAAAAATAATACAAAAGATAGACTTTATTAATGTAATTTTAACTAAGTGCCTTATGGGATTGCTAAACTGAGCCTAATGGTTCTATAGCAGACATTGAAAGCTACTGGGCTAGATTTATGAAGATGCTGCTTCAGTTCTCTGATTCTATTATTTGATTATGTAAAATAAAATTAGAGTTTTTAAACTTTTGAAGGATTTTAAAGCATATTTAATATTTTAATGGTATTTACGAAAGATTTTTGGATTACTGGGTACTGATACATTCTCTCCTAATGATTTACAGAGACATAGGACAAATTAACAACATCCAAGAAACAACAAAAGCCTCAAAAGAATAGCAAGCTCTGTTTGACCTCACACACGCAGTTTTTGTTTCATTTGCCAGAAAGGCTCTATCCAATGGACAGAATTGACTCTTCTATCCTTTAATTCTCTGTTTTAACGACAACTCCTCCTCACATGGCTATGGCTGACTAGCAAATTTAAAGAACTCTAGGCATGTCTTAACTGTTTGCTCATCAACTACTGTGTACCTAGACCTACGCCAGTCAAATTTTACTTCCTCCTGGACAGAGTATATCTCGTGTTCATTTTTTCGATCTCACCATTCCCCAACCCATGTTGTATTCACACACATGTCTATACACAGACAGACACCATGAGCTCTTAATACTGCTAACAATATGGTAGCCTTAGAACTATATTAAGGGCCAGATTTTTCTATTTGTCATAGATATTTTAGAGATCGAAGTTTCATATACTCATTTTACAAGGCAGCTTAGCAAAGACCAGAGAAGTTAGGCTATTTCCTAAATGACGAGTGGTGGCTCTTGATGTTGCTGAGTCTAGAACCCAACTATCAATCCATGTGGCTACTGTACATTCTGACACATCATACTGTATCTAACATGTTAATGTTTTATCAGAGAAACAGTATAGGAATGTTTACAGGTGTTTTTACATTTGTTTGCATGGGAAAGCACTGTTGAATATAAGGAGGTTTGTTTTGTGTGCATACACTTTATGTAAATGTATTTCCAGAATGTATTTGTATATATATATCATTAATAATATAATTTATATATAAGCACTTTTATTTGTAAACTTATGCATGGAAACTTTATCATACACAATACACATTTATTAATTACTTAGATTATTTTATAACCCTAAAAATATCTTCTGAGATTTTAATATGAGATTTTAATATGCTACTTTGGTAACTAATAAAATTATATACCTAATTCTAGCACCTAAATTACTTTATATACCTAAACTACTTATATTAGTTACTATTTATAAAATATAGTTCCTATGTAGTAATTATTGCTAAATCAAAACATTTGTTTGATGTTTTATGAATTCCTATATTTGACATCAGATAATTAATTCACAAAATATATTAAACTTGTAAATGACTGTAAGTGAATTAGGGAAAAGAGAAGGAAGTATTTTCATTAACCAGATATGCTTTTAGTTGTCAGTTGGTAGAATAGGTAGAGGAAGTGGATAAGAGCAAAACTGTAATACGAGGTGAATTGAGAGTGCTAATACATTTAAAAACAAAGTAATAAAATCCAGGGAAGTGATATTCATTCAGATTAGAAAGGCCAGATAAGATTTGATAAAAGAAGCAGATCTTTCGGCTAGAGTAGTATAAATGTGAAAATGAAATTCTAATTTTACTGCTTAAAAATATCTGTTCTTATTAAAATACCTTCTTTTTCACTCTAGCTTTAGGGTGTTTTACAATATTTAGATTTATATCTAATAACTTGGAATAATTACTTATGGAAGCAACATGGGAAATAAATGCAAAATTGGTTATAATCACTTTTTAAATATACACAATTAAAAGTCAAAAAAATACACTTTATTTACCAAGCATAGAGGAAACTCAATAGAAATCTGCAAGGATCATTTTTTTATTGCTCAGTTCTAATCATATTCATATTATAAATTCCTTGTACAAGAACCAAATATAATAAACATGACAATAGCATGGAGCAAATTATAAATATAAAATACTGACCTAAATATGATTGAAGATTGAGCTTTCTTGAGCTGAGCCTTGTAAAAGACATGATTGCCCCTTCCTGTCAGTGTTGTGTACTAAATCTTGCCTTGATTTATGATGTTGGAAACTTACGAAGGCATGCTTTCTAATACATACTCTCAGTCACAGCTGAATAGCTCACTAATGTACTATATTCCCTCATGAACCAATCAATTTAATAACTTTACCAATGCCAGCTTTTGAACAATGCGTCCCCTCATTGACATTCCCGTGCAATAGTGAATAACAATTAGATTTCAAGGTAGCATGGTATCTTGCTATCGTCATCCCCACAAGAGATGCTTTCCTTATAGTCCAAAGAATTGACATAAATGTAAATTTTAGGCCAACCCAGCAAATAAGTGGTCCAGGGGCCCTCATTACCAGAAATGAACACATATCTGCCTCCTTGTCATATATTGTTTTTCCATATCATTTATTTTCTAGTGTTTGAAAATAATCGGATATTTTTCAGTGTTTGAAACCCTGTTCTGGAATTGACAAAATCATTCATGCTCCGGAGACACATATCTTTCTTCTGTTAATATAGTTCCTTTAAAACCTAAATAATGAGGTGGAGTCTTATACATACATTGTGAGGATAGAAAACCCAAAGATATTCTAAGTTATACAGCTATTAGAATCTAAAAGCTATTCAAGATGTTGTATTTAAAAAAATATATATATATCTTGAGAGGCTGAAGCAGGCAGATCACGAGGTCAGGAGATTGAGATCACCCTGGCTAACACGGTGAAACCCTGTCTCTACTAAAAATACAAAAAAAAAAAAAAATTGCCGTGCATGGTGGCAGGCACCTGTCGTCCCAGCTACTCGGGAGGCTGAGGCAGGAGAATGGTGTGAACACAGGAGGCAGAGCTTGCAGTGAGCCAAGATTGCACTGCCTGGGTGACAGAGCGAGACTCTGTCTCAAAAATAAAAAATAAAAAAATAAAAATGTAGTTTCATTATTCTTTTACCCACATAGGGTAGTTGTCTTGGCAATTTCACATTAATGACAAAAAAGCTTCTAAAGATGTTAAAGGAAAACGTGTCACTGAAATATATTGTTTGCGTTTAGACGAGATAGGCTTGCATTTACATTATTATATCTATAGATAGTTAGGAAAGATAATCTTAAATACAAGAATTTATCAAAGTATTTGGCATATAGCGATATGAAAATCATATTATTCAGCAGTTTAGAAAAAAAATTTTTTAAGTCACATTAGACTTCACATTTCTGAAAAGATGATGAACTGACACAGGTTGGTGGCTTTCTACTCTGGAATCTATCTTAAAGGGGATGCCACAGAGAAACAAGGAATTCGATGGGTTCTAGTTACTAACATTAAAACTGTGAAAACCCTTGGGAAGATTATAGGATGCCAGCATGGCAGAAAGAGCTCTAGCAGCCAAGAGTTGAGACTGGGGAAGAATTCTCACATTGTTTCCTCCCTCATTGTACTGAGTGAAGTGATGCCTCTTTCAATCATTAGCACTGAGAGAGCAAACAGAAGCAACAACAGCAGGGCTAACCCAACCCAAGACAGAGAACCTGGGGTGATAAATGTGAACATTCTCAGTGTGGTTCCAGACTCAGACCCAGCATTGCAACATCTGGGTCCATGTCAAGTACAAACTCTTGGGACCCTCCACTCAGGCCCTAATCAATCAAAATCTCTGAGGATGAAGCCAAATAATCTATGTTTTAATAAGCTAGCCAAGTACTTCTGAAAAACACTCAAGTTTGAGAAGCCCTACAGACTAGCTAATAATAGCTGGGGTAGAAAGTGGTTAACAATAGGTACTAGTGGCTTCCGGCAATACTCTCTGATATGGTTTGGCTCTGTGTCCCCATCCAAATCTTGTCTCAAATTGTAATCCCCGTGTGTCAGGGGAGGGACCCGCTGGGAGGTGACTGGATTATGGAGGTGGTTCCCCTGTGCTGTTCTCCTGATAATAAGTGAGTTCTCAGGAGACCTGATGGTTTAAAAGTGTCTTACTGGGCCAGGCGTAGTTGCTCATGCCTGTAATACCAGCACTTTGGGAGGCTGAGTCGGGTGCATCACGAGGTCAAGAGATGGAGACCATTCTGGCCAACATGGTGAAACCCCGACCCTACTAAAAGTACAAAAATTAGCTGGGTGTTGTGGTGGGCCCCTGTAGTCCCAGCTACTCAGGAGGCTGAGGCAGGAGAATCACTTGAACCTGGGAGGCGGAGGTTGCAGTGAGCCGAGATCACGACACTATACTCCAGCCTGGGCGACAGAGCAAGACTCCATCTCATTAAAAAAAAAAAAAAAAAAAGTGTCTTACTTCCACCTTCGTTGGTTCTCTCTCTTCTGCTGCCTTGTGAAGGAGGTGCTTGCTTCTCCTTCGCTTTCAACCACGAATGTAAGTTTCCTGACGCCTCCCGGGCCACACAGAACTGCCAGTCAGTCAAACCTCTTTTCTTTCTAAATTACCCAGTCTCAGGTATTTCTTTATAGCAATGTGAAAACGGAATAATATACTCTCTCCTTCCTCAGAAAAATGGTAGTACTTGATAAGATAGTAACAAAACACAAGTAAGATCCCTGAGGAATAAGGATGGTCAGTGGTATGAGGTAGACAAACAGAAGTGGTTCAGTCTACATTTTGATATTTTCGATTTTTGTTTTGAAATGTTTAACTACTGAAAATTATAAAAAGGGGAAAAAATAAGGTCCAAGTTTTCACATTTTCCCAGATTGAGAGGATTATAAGTGGTTGTGACCCACCAGAAACAATGAACCATAATACAACAGTTCAAGACAACTGATGAGCGGGACATTTAAGACGAACAATATAAAGTTGAAATAAAATGCAGGAAAATAGAAAATTTTAAAGAGGAATAATTGTTATCTCTGTAGAGATAAGAAATAATATTGGAAATGTCAAGTAAAAATGAGAATTTCTAAAGAAAAAACAAACAGAAATATTGAGTATAAAGCAATTAAAAATTAAATTAAGTAATTAATTGAAGGATTGAATTGTCAAATGAATTCAACTAAAGAACAAACAAACAAGTGAGTAGAACAATTAAGTCCAGGCACTCTCCCACAACGCAACTGGAAGGCATAAGGAAATAAAAAGAACAGAAGAAACACAAGGTAAGAGATGTAGAGAATATATATAGAAATGTCAGTACTGAATTAATAATAGTCCAGGAGGGAAAAATATATAAAGAGAAGAATATTTGAAGAATTAATGACCAATGATTTTTTAAAACTAAAGAAAGCTGTAAGAGCTTAGATTAAAATGATTCAGAATGTACAGAAACAAAAAGATATGATGGGGAGGGGAGACTTATGAACATACCAAATTACATTCAATAACATAAAAAGCCAAAGGAAAATTCAAAATCTTCCTGAGGAAAAGAACTTTACAGCCACAAACAAGAAGTACATGTCCAGGAAAGAAAAGAAGACTTTGAACTTAAAATATGTATCTATCAAAATTATTTTAAAAACATAAGTATGTTTTTAGAGTTAACTCAGACTCAGAAATGTCATCTGACTAAAGCCCTCTTTGAAAGGCCTTTTTTTTCAGAAATCACTACAGTTAAAGAAAGCAAAGAAATATGGGGAATATAAAAAATTATTAACTTTTGAAATTGTAATGTTAACCAAAACAATGACAAGGGATTTTCAATAAATCTTGTTTTGGAATGAGGATGGGGAATAGTCAGTGACAAATCTGAAGGAACTTATTTTATTTGAGGGAAATAAACAAACTAATAGTAATAAGTATGACTATGCAATTATGACAGCCTGAAACTCAAATTCACATAAAAAATTGACTCTCAATAATTTCATAAATGAAATTAAAAAAATTACACCAAGAGAGTCATCGATGGAAAAAATTGTGTATTAGGCTAATATGGAAAATAATGTTAGATTATTGTTCTTACCAGAAAAAAATTAAAATTTGTGATATCAAAGTGGACATTATATTTTGATAAATAAAGCTAACATAAAGGAACAACAATAACCAATCCAGGTCACATATGCAGGTTGCTGATTATCCTCAAAATATATGAAGGAACAAATGATCAACTAAAAAGAACACAGAATTTAAAAAAATTCAATATTTTGACAACAGCTCTCTAGGTTTAAGTGATTAAACAAACATATAAAAACCATGCAATACATTTGAATGTTTAGATGAAATGTTTGTATGTCTTGAAAGTATGGCTTAACCAAACTGGCCTAAGGAGAAATGGAAAATGTAAATATTTCTAGATATGTTTATGAAATTTAATGCACATTTAACAGTCTTCCCAGAAATAAAACTGCAAACTCATGTCTTCATTGGAAAAATAATCCAAGTATTTAAAGAAAGAAATAATGTCAATTCTATATAACCCTTACAGCAGAAAAGAAAGAAAGGAACACATCCCAATACATTTTATGAGGCTAGAATAACGCTGATACAAATCTTTGACAAGAACCTTCCAAGAAATAAGAAGAAAAATCCCAATGTCTCATTACTTTAGGTACAAAAACTCCTAAATGAAATATAAACAAGAAAAATCTATCAATGTATAAAAAGGATAATAAAACATGAATTTATGCTAGGATTCAAGATTGGTTTTACACTAAAAAATCAGAAAATGTAATTCACTGCATTAACAGTATAAAAGAGAAACATACATGAACAGGGGACATTTTTATTTACTTGTTTTTTTTAGAGACTTTTAAAATATTTTATTTTCAGTTTTAATTGTAGAAGAAAACAGAAAATGTACCATCTTAACTATTTGTTCAGTGTATAAATTAGTAGTGTTTTATATATTCACTTTGTAAAAGAGAGGTCTACAACTTTTCATCCTACAAAACTAAAACTCCATATCCATTAGAACTGCCTTAAAAAAAGCTTTTTAAAGAACAGTGCTAAATTTAAAGAAAAATTGTGACGATACTATAGAGAATTCCCATATACCCCACACCCAGTTTCCCCAATCATTAGCATCTAACATTAATATGGTATATTTGCTACAATTAATAATATCAACATGCTATTGTTTAGTAAAGTCCATACTTTACTCTGATTTTCTTAGTTTTATACCTAAGTTCTTTCTTCTGTGCCAAGTTCCATTCAGGGTTCAACATTACATTTAGTTGACATGCCTTTTCAGGTTCTTCTTGGCTGACAGTGTTTCAGATGCCTTGATTTTGATGGCCTTTACCATTTTCAGAAGTACTGGTCAGGTGTTTTGTAGAATGTCATCATCTTGGGATTCACCTGATATTTTCTCATGTTTGGACTTGAGTTAGAATACATGTTATCAATATGGCATTATTATTGATGATGACCTTGTTTACCTGGCTAAGTTAGTGTTTATCATGTTTCTCCATTGTGAAGCTACAAATGGTTTTTTCTTTGTTGTTGGTGTTTTGTTTTGTTTTGTTTCTTGTTTGTTTGTTTGTTTTGAGACAGAGTTTCCCTCTTGTTGCCCAGGCTGAAGTGCAATGGTGGGATCTCGGCTCACTGTAATCTCCACCTCCTGGGTTCAAGCGATTCTCCTACCTAATCCTCCCGAGTAGCTGGGATTACAGGCGTACGCCACCATGCCCAGCTAATTTTTTTGTATTTTCAGTAGAGATGGGGTTTTGCCATGTTGGCCGGACTGGTCTCGAACTCCTTACCTCAGGTGATCCACCTACCTCAGCCTCCCAAAGTGCTGGGATTACAGGCGTGAGCCATGGCACCTGGCCAAAGCTACAAATGTTTTAATTTGCAATTTCCTAATAAAATGATGGTGAGAGTCTTCATTTGCTTACCTGCCTTCTATATACTTTCATTGGTGAGATGTCTGTTCAGATCTTTTGCCCCTTTTTAAAAATTGATTGCTTGTTTCCTTATTGTTGAACTGTAGGATTTCTTTGTATATTTTGCATAGAATCCCTTATCAGACACATACTTTACATATATTTTCTTCCAGTCTGTAGCTTGTCTATTCATTCTCTTAACATTATCTTATAGAGAGAAGAAGCTTTTACTTTTAATAAAATGCAACACATCAATCTGTTACAGATTATGCTTTTAGTATTGTATCTAAAATATCACCACCAAACACAAATTTACATAGATTTTCTGCTTCACACTTTTCTAGGAATTTTTTTGGTTTTGCATTTTACATGTATCCTGTAGGTATACAATTTATTTTGAATTGCTGTCTAGGTGTTTTGTATTATGTTTTTGTTTCGGTTTTTGCATATGGACATTCAAGTTCTCCAACACCATTTGTTGAAGAGACTATCCTTTTCTCCAATGCAATATCCTTGCTCCTTTTTCAAAGAGCAGTTGATTATATTTGTGTGGATCTTATTTCTGAGCTGTTTTGTTCCAGCAACTTATGTCTATTCTTGGGGACATTTTAAAATTCACCTAAGTAACTGAAAAAACTCCTGGTTATGAAACTGGATAAGAATGTTAAAAAAAAAAATCAAGTCTAACCAAAAAAAATCCTGTAGCTGTTAAACTTCCTTCAACCTCAATATTTATTTTGTAGTGCTGTTTTGAGGACTTAAAAAGATAGTGTATGTAAAATGCCTAATGTAAAAACCCTAGTGCTCATTTAGTGATAGTCATTATTATGTTATGTGGTTCCTAAAGAAAATCTTTAACACTGCCCTAAGGCTCAAGAAAGCTTCCTTTAATAAAACAAATGATGCCTGGTTAAAAGTATGATGACCGTATATTTTCAATGTTTGGATAAGAAAAAATATCATTTACAAAACTTATTAAGGAAAGGAATGCCTAAAATGTAGAGGATGGACAACAAATAATTGATTTAAAGAAATGAAAGGTGGATGTTTAACAAACAACTGCATGAATCAAATTCACCAGTATCAGAGAAAAGACACACTTATGAAATGAAAGTACCATTTTTCTCCTGTAAAATTAGACAAGTTTTCCAAAGTGGGTAAAGGTTGAAATGGATTTGGAATCTATATACACTACTGTTGTAATAATGAATCATATTATTAATAGTGTAGGGTCGATAAATGTGAAATGTGTCTATAAATTACAGTATTTGCAACATCAAGGTAATACTTTCTTTAAATGTACATACCCAAGGAAAGAAAATTGTCAATCTTGGTTCCGTAATATGTTTAATGCACAGATTCAAAGTATTCTACTCTTGAAAAACTATTACACATAAAGAAATTGAAATTTAAAAACTTATCCTAAGATATTTAACATAGAATTATATTATGATAGCAAAAAAGATAAAAAACTGTGCTAACTAAATTACCACATACTAACACAATGAGATACTGTGCAGCCATAACATCTTATGTTGAAAATGGGGTAATAACCACCAAGAAAACGCTTTTGCTATAAACCTTTATGTAACTGCTGTCAGGAAGTTGTACATATATCATAGTCTCAACAATTTTTAAAAACAATGAAAAGAAATATGTTAGCATCTTAATGATGGTTTTCTTTAGAGTGATGGCTGATTTTAAAAATAATTTTATAACTTCCGTATTTTCTATAACATTTGTGACCTAAATTATAATCAGAAATACAGTATAGCCAAAGGATTATACATCACTTTATTATAAAGACACAATGCACATGTATGTTTATTGCGGCATTACTCACAATACCAAAGACTTGGCACCAACCCAAATGACCATCAATGATAGACTAGATAAAGACAATGTGGCACATGACCAGGCGTGGTGGCTTATGCCTGTAATCCCAGCACTTTGGGAGGCCAAGGTGGGTGGACCATGAGGTCAGGAGTTCAAGACCAGCCTGGCCAATATGGTGAAACCCCATCTCTACTAAAAATATAAAAATTAGCTGGGTGTGTTGGCACATCCCTGTAATCCCAACTACTCAGGGGGCTGAGGCAGGAGAATCGCTTGAACCTGGGAGACAGAAGGTTATAGTGAGCTGAGATAGTGCCATTGCACTCCAGCCTGGGTGACAGAGTGAGATTGCATCTCAAAAAAAAAAAAAAAAAAAAAAAAAAAAAAAAAAAAAAAAAAAAGGCACACGGAATACTATGCAGACACAAAAATGGATGAGTTCATGTCCTTTGCAGGGACATGGTTGAAGCTGGAAACCATCATTCTCAGCAAAGTAACACAAGAACAGAAAACCAAACACTGCATGTTCTTACCCATAAGTGGGAGCTGAACAATGAGAACACATGGACACATGGAGGGGAACATCACACACCATGGCCTGTTAGGGTGTGGAGGGCTAGAGGAGGGATAGCATTAGGAGAAATATCTAATGTAGGTGACGGGTTGATGGGTGCAGCAAACCACCATGGCACGTGTATACTTATGTAAGAAACCTGCACGTTCTGCACATCTACTCCACAACTTAAAGTATAATAAAAAAAAAAGAAAAACAGTTCATTTTTACAAAGAGTGAAAGACAATAATTATTTCACCCTAACTCAGTTATTTTCCTACTTTTTAGAAAACATGACTTACTACGGTGTTTCTAAGTAACTGCTCATAAAAACTTTGTTCTTTAGCATATATAATTTGTGTTACACTGAGCAAGGTTTAATAGTCACTAATATATTTATAGTAAAAGGCAATCATAAGAGCAGTGGATGTTGAAGTTGCCTGAGGGGCAAGTCAATTAATGTATGAACATTTGCAGATAATAATGCATATAGGAACAGATATTAGAGTAGCTGCACCACGGATACTGACTACTGAAACAACAATTTTGAAAACAAATTGGCTAATCTATGTAATCAAAAGACAGATTTGAATTATTCTTCCTGGCCATAATGTTTCAACCATCCTCCCCATGTGGAATGAACCAACTGAATTGGTCAAAATATTTAATGATGAGCTAGACATACTATATATACATATACATATATATAATTTTATTTTAATATATATCATTTTATTTTAATATGTATATAATTTTATTTTATTATTATTTTTTTGAGACAGAGTCTCACCCTTTCACCCAGGCTAGAGCGCAGTGGCGAGATCTCAGCTCCCTGCAAGCTCTGCCTCCCGGGTTCATGCCATTCCTCTGCCTCAGCCTCCCGAGTAGCTGGGACTACAGGTGCCCGCCACCATGCCTGGCTAATTTTTTGTATTTTTAGTAGAGATGGTCAGGGTTTCACAATGTTAGCCAGGATGGTCTCGATCTCCTGACCTTGTGATCTGCCTGCCTTGGCCTCCCAAAGTGCTGGGATTACAGGTGTGAGACACCGCGCCCAGCCAAGATATCATAATTTTTGATCTGACAAAATGTTCAGAACAGAGGTCATATTAGCTACATTTATCACAGTCTCCATATTGATTTCCTGGTTTTCCCAAAGCCTGTCTGAATACATATTTCTGAAATTTTACCACATCCTTATGTTTCTCAGCACCCCTATAGAGATCATCACAGGTGTGACAGAATGAATACAAACCTCATAACAGCAACTAAGAATGTGCCTTTTCGATTGCTTGTCAACACTGAGTCTATTACCTGGTATAGATGGGAAGTGAACGGCAGCTAATTGTTTTCTGCTAAGAGTATATTTTCATGACATTGAATTAATCTCAACAATTTAACATCTGTTGCAATACAGCAACTTTCAGGATCACTGAACTATATTATTCCTACATAAAAAATTTAAAATGAACTGGAGATCATTAAATCCTCCAGATACTTTAAATAATATTATTATGCTTATTAGCAATGGATCCCCGATAGTGTAATATCTAGAAAATAATCTTTCACTTAACTTGTAATATCCAAGGAATAACTAATTTCCTGGGAACATCTGCCTCATTTATGGAATAAAGAGTGATTGTTCATGGAGAAGCTCCTCTGGGTAGCTGTTTGATCTTTAGATTTTAGAACTGAATGGTATCTAATTGAGAAGAAGAAAACAGGAATGGAGTCCCTAAATGAAATCCAAGCCTTTCAGCAAATACCCTGGGGGTGAACATTTTACAACAAGATTGGTACCTAAGACACATGTCACCCAGAGATTTGAATAGTGTCTATGTATTATTTTGATGCCATGGACATCACAGGCATCATTACATGTTTAAACCAAACAATTTGAAATTTACTTAAGAAAAAAGAACAAATTATTTGGATTCTCATTTAGCACTTTTACAATTAAACCTTTCTCAAGTGGTCGATAAACAAGTTCTAAGAAAGAAGTATTCAGTAATGTGATTTAGTGTTGAGAGTGTGTGGCCTTGCCTGGGTATTACAGCTAGATTGTTGAGCCGACAATAGTCCCATTGTAAAATACAAGCAATGGTCACGTGAATAAGGATATAAGAGTCTAGGGAATGTAATTAGTGACTTAGGAGATATATTTAAGAAAAAATTACAGCTTTTAATCTTTTTAAGAGGCCAGAGACTAGAATACACAGGCAGGATAAAATGTGTGCAGCACAGGAGTAAACACAAGTCATAGTAATGCGCAATTCTGTTAACATAATGGCTTTGCTGTCTCGGCAGTTCAGTTTATCATTTAATGCTATATTATCAAAGCCTGACGTTTTAATTTCTTTTCTACCTAATTGATATTCTCTCAACACAAGGTAAAGACAAAGTTTCATATCTTGATCTGGGGTTTGCTATGCTGTGTGTTGGCTGAACCAATGCAAACCTGCAAGAATCTTATTAAAACACCATTTTTTTTTTTTTTTTCTGAGTGGTCTCTGATGTAGATTCTGTTATTTAGATGTAAACTGATTGTCACAACGCTAACTACTCTAGCTCCAGAAATTTTTATTTCAGGCCAGTCTGTTTTTAGAAGTCTGCTGCTGTCAAATCTTGTGTCTTTCTCTCTCTCTCTGACCCCTAAAGCAGATGCACTCTGTTTGCTTTAATAATAAAACATTTGTCTGGCCTCTAACTGATTACTGTAGCAATTGGAACATAACAAGACAGTCAGACCATCCAAAGGGTTGTGTGTCAAAGAGCAGTGTAAGCTTCCTGGTGTAACAGAGCACTTTCTGAGAGTTTCACAGTGTTACAGTTATAGGCTTGATCCAGAAAGGAAAAAATTCGATTGTGCATTAACTTTTGATTATGAATTCTTTTGAAAGGAGGGCAGTTCAGAAATAATTGTTACACACACGTTATGAATGTTTACCCAACTGCTAGGGCTTAAAATGCAAACTTAAAGAAGTTGGCAGACTACATAAACAAGGTAGATAAGCACACACTACAAGAGACCGTGAAAGAGTCTTTTACTATGGATAGCAATTGGATTATTGTAAGCCTGTATTTCATGATCCACTGTAGACTAATATGGTTCGACGTGTGCAATAAATGTGTTCTAGAAAATTGTGGTATGGGTGATATTTTCTGCATAAGATATACAAGCTAAAATCAAATATTTCTTTCAATAAAACATTTGATATGAGCCACAGTTATAAATAAAAATATTTTGTAAAACCACAGCCACCCTCTAAGCAGACAGGGTAAGAAATGAATGAAATCACAGAAATTATCCAAAGACATGTGAACACTAGTTCGATGGTGTTTATATAACATGAATGGACAAAAGTGAAGTAAGTTTTCTTAAAATTAAGAGGAGAACTTGAGTTAGATTAAATATTGGTGATATCAATTAAAATTGATAGATTTTAACTATATCTTGGGTTTTTCTTTCATTATCTTTAAGTCATATCTTAAGTTTGACTCAATATTGCTTAAATTGATTATAAAAGTGAAAGTAGGTAGGTTTTGCGCATCCTGATAGTCATATCTATTAAGGTAGTTACAATAATTTAAACAATGTGAAACAGGTGTCAGGATAGACAGGTCAATAAAGCAAGATACATAATGGAGGAAAAAGTAATTTTAAAAATTTAGTATGTCAAAAAGGCAGTACGCAACTTAGTAAAATAATTGAAATTATTTTGTAAATACCACTGAGAGAAATGAATATTTCTAGAAATGAACAAAAGGATGCCTAACTCCCGCCCCTTTCAACACCTGCTCTTCCTCCTCCTCCTCAGCCCACTCAACTTGAAGATGATGGGGATGAAGATCTTTATGATGTTCCACTTCCACTTAATAAGTAGTAAGAATATTTTCTCCTTCTTATAATTTTCTTGATAATATTTTCTCTTCTCTAGCTTTTTTGTAAGAATGTAGTATATAAAGTAGATGTTTATCCATTGCAATACATTCTAGAATAATTAAAAGCACACACATATGCACTTCTGTATACACACTCACATGTATGGAAAAATATACGTATGAAGTGACAGGAAAGTTAGAAAGTAAATGAATTAGTAAATATCTGAATGCGGATTAGGAAAAGTAAATATAATATCAAAAGTTAGAACTCTCTCCCCAAGGACTAATAACTTTGATTGAAGTTTAAAAAGTAACAAAAGATGTAAAAGTGGGAGGATGATGATCAGAGCAAAAAAGGGATAAGAAACTTATCATTACTTACCATGTAAGGATTTCCTACAAATTAATGAGGCAAAAAGGCTCCTCTGACCAGAAAAAAAAGGGGGGGGGACAAAGTATAAATGGGCAATTTGCAAAAGGAAGAATTAGACTAATGCCTAAGAAAAAATGTCCCTTCTTAGTTATACAAATTAAATAAATTAAGTACAACTCCTTCACTTGGAAAATTAGCCAAATAAAACATATTTGTAATAAATTGTGTTCATTACAGCAATGAAAAAAGATCTCTCCATGAATTTTTGCTAAGCTACCACTATATTTCTGAAGAGAAAATAAAAATTGTTTGATCATCTATTAACTCAGTAATCCTCTTCTGGTTACCTGAGAAAGAATCATATGTTTTATTACATTTATCTTCAGTGATGCTGGAAAATGACCAGTGGCATATACAAAACACTATGTACAAATATTTATGGTGGCATTAATTATAATGGAAAAACCTACAGAAATAGGTTTTAGCTAAAAAATTTCTTATACCCATTTAATAATGGACATTCCTTAACATCATATTTTAGAAAAAAAACATGTAAAATACATATTCTATATTAATAGAAAGAGGTATGTTAAAATAGTACATAAATATAAAACCAATTTTGTTACAAACAGACAGGAGATGTATGTATAATCTGTGGATAAAATGGTTATAATGAAATAGATCACAGTGCTCATGGGGAATGCTGACTTACTGAGTAACTTTATTTACTTTCCTATACTTTTCAGTGTTTTCCAATTTCTCTAAAATGTATATATGTTACTTATAAGAAATGTATTGGCAGTTGGTGAGTATTCTTTTAATTTAAAGGTTCTCCTACGTCTTCTATGGAGGAAATATACATGAACAGACTTTGTACTAAACTCCCTGTTTTCACTGACTGTTCAACAATCTTGCTCTGAAGTTACACTATGCAGTGGTTCTTAACTTAGTTGCCCATTCGGAATATAGGGGGCTTTTAGAAAATATGCCAGAGGACTCCCGTCCAAGTACTAGCCAGGCTCGACCTTGCTTAGCTTCCAAGATGAGAGGAGATTGGGCACATTCAGGGTGGTGTGGCCATAAAAGGTGAACCAGCCCAGATCTTCCTGGAGTCAGGTTGCTTGGGAATGCAGCCCAAAGCTGGTGGTAAACTCCAATTAAGGCTAAAGACAGGCATAAGACCAATAGTCAACCAGTACCACAAGGGAAAGTTAGAAAGAATTTTGAAAGGAGAGTTCAAGAAGGCATGAAACCTTAAGGGTAAACAGGTGGGGTCTGTGCAGTCCATCCAGAGGATTGAACTGGGCAGCCAGTCTGGCCCTGATGGCAGTCCTGCAGATCTTTCCCACTCCTCCACATCCCCCACTTTCTGAACCCAGAAATAAAGCTGAATACTTATAGCCAACTGATTTTCAACAAAGCAAACAAAACAAAGTGTGGAAAGAACACCATATTCAATCAATGGTGCTGAGATCATTGGCAAGCCACAGGTAGGAGAATGAACCTGGATCCTCATATCTCACCTTACACAAAAGTCAAGTCAAGATGGATCAGACTTAAATCTAAGACCTGAAACCATAAAGATCTGAGAAGATAACATCAGAACACCCTTCTAGACAGTGGCTTAGGCAGACTTCATGACCAGGAACCCAAAGAAAATGCAACAAAACTAAAGATAAATAAATGGAACTTAATTAAACTAAAAAGCTTCTTCACAGCAAAATAAATAATCAGTAGAGTTAACAGACAACCCATACAGTGGGAAAAAATTCTTCACAATCTATACATCCAACAAAGGACTAATATCCAGAATCTACAAAGAACTCAAACAAGTCAGCAAGAAGAAAACCAAACAATCTCATCAAAGAGTGGGCTAAGGACATGAATAGACAATTCTTTAAAGAAGATATACAAATGGTCAAGAAGCATATGTAAAAATGCTCAGTATCACCAATGATCAGGAAAATGCAAATCAAAACCACAATGCGGTAACACCTCACTCCCGCAAGAATGGCCATAATCAAAAAATCAAAAAATAATAGATGTTGGCATCGATGCAGTAAAAAGTGAATACGTTTACACTGTTGATGGGAATGTAAATAGTACAACCACTGTGAAAAACGGTGTGGAAATTCCTTAAAGAAATAAAAGTAGATCCACAGTTGGATCCAGCAACCCCATGTCTAAGTTTCTACCCAGAGGAAGGAGGTTGTTATATTTAAAAGATACTTGCGCGTGCATGTTTATAGCAACACAATTTGCAATTGTAAAAATGTGGAACCAGCCCAAATGCCCATCAGTCAACAAGTAGATAAAAAAAAGTGTGTGTGTGTGTGTGTGTGTGTGTGTGTGTGTGCATATGTATATGTAGGTAGATACCTACATATACATACATGTATGTATACACATACATATACATACATATATGTATACATATACATACATATATATACACACATACATACTATGGAACACTACTTAGCCATAAAAAGGAACAAAATAATGGCATTCACAGCAACCTGGATGGAATTGGAGACTATTATTTTAAGTGAAGTAACTCAGGAATGGAAAACCAAACATTGTACATTCTCACTCTTAAAGTGGAAGCTAAGCTATGAGGATGCAAAGGCGTAAAAATGATACAATGGACTTTGGGGACTTGGGGAAAGGGTGGGAAGCAGGTGAGGTATAAAAGACTACATGTTGGGTACAGAATACACGGCTCGGGTGATGGGTGCACCAGAATTTCACAAATCACCACTAAAGAATTTATTCATGTAACCAAACACCACCTGTTCCCCAAAAACCTATTGAAATAAAAAATAAATTAAAACAAATAAATAAATAAATAAATGCCATGGAAAGATGTGAAAAAAAAAGAAAACAATATGCCAGGAGAACCATACCTTTAGAGATTTTGAGTTAATTATCCTAGGATATTGATTTTTTAAAAAAACACCTTCAGTTTTTTAGTTTAACATGCAGCCAGAAGGTTCCCAAACTTGCTTCTTCATAAGATTCTCTGGAGGCACTTGTTTAAAAGATAGATCCCCAGGCCATGATATCTCAAAATTCTGAGGTTACCTGGAAATTCTGAGATAGTTGGTCTAGGGTTGGGACTGAACACACACACACACTTAAGCAAATAACTGAAGGGATTATTTCTGATCAAGACTGCATTTGGGAATGACTGAATTAGCCTATTTTTTTTAAAAGCCAGCCACCAAATGGCACTCATAGTGCCTAGGAGAAAATGATTCAACTTTATTTATTTATTTATTTTTTTCTTTCTTTCTTTTTTTTTTTTAAATTTATTTATTATTATTAAACTTCAAGTTGTAGGGTACATGTGCACAACGTGCAGGTTTGCTACATATGTATACTTGTGCCATGTTGGTGTGCTGCACCCATCAACTCGTCATTTACATCAGGTATAACTCCCAATGCAATCCCTCCCCCCTCCCCCCTCCCCATGATAGGCCCCGGTGTGTGATGTTCCCCTTCCCGAGTCCAAGTGATCTCATTGTTCAGTTCCCGCCTATGAGTGAGAACATGCGGTGTTTGGTTTTCTGTTCTTGTGATAGTTTGCTGAGAATGATGGTTTCCAGCTGCATCCATGTCCCTACAAAGGACACAAACTCATCCTTTTTTATGGCTGCATAGTATTCCATGGTGTATATGTGCCACATTTTCTTAATCCAATCTGTCACTGATGGACATTTGGGTTGATTCCAAGTCTTTGCTATTGTGAATAGTGCTGCAATAAACATACGTGTGCATGTGTCTTTATAGCAGCATAATTTATAATCCTTTGGGTATATACCTAGTAATGGGATGGCTGGGTCATATGGTACATCTAGTTCTAGATCCTTGAGGAATCGCCATACTGTTTTCCATAATGGTTGAACTAGTTTACAATCCCACCAACAGTGTAAAAGTGTTCCTATTTCTCCACATCCTCTCCAGCACCTGTTGTTTCCTGACTTTTGAATGATCGCCATTCTAACTGGTGTGAGATGGTATCTCATTGTGGTTTTGATTTGCATTTCTCTGATGGCCAGTGATGATGAGTATTTTTTCATGTGTCTGTTGGCTGTATGAATGTCTTCTTTTGAGAAATGTCTGTTCATATCCTTTGCCCACTTTTTGATGGGGTTGTTTGTTTTTTTCTTGTAAATTTGTTTGAGTTCTTTGTAGGTTCTGGATATTAGCCCTTTGTCAGATGAGTAGATTGCAAAAATTTTCTCCCATTCTGTAGGTTGCCTGTTCACTCTGATGGTAGTTTCTCTTGCTGTGCAGAAGCTCTTTAGTTTAATGAGATCCCATTTGTCAATTTTGGCTTTTGCTGCCGTTGCTTTTGGTGTTTTAGACATGAAGTCTTTGCCCATGCCTATGTCCTGAATGGTACTACCTAGGTTTTCCTCTAGGATTTTTATGGTATTAGGTCTAACATTTAAGTCTCTAATCCATCTTGAATTAATTTTCATATAAGGAGTAAGGAAAGGATCCAGTTTCAGCTTTCTACTTATGGCTAGCCAATTTTCCCAGCACCATTTATTAAATAGGGAATCCTTTCCCCATTTCTTGTTTCTCTCAGGTTTGTCAAAGATCAGATGGCTGTAGATGTGTGGTATTATTTCTGAGGACTCTGTTCTGTTCCATTGGTCTATATCTCTGTTTTGGTACCAGTACCATGCTGTTTTGGTTACTGTAGCCTTGTAGTATAGTTTGAAGTCAGGTAGCGTGATGCCTCCAGCTTTGTTCTTTTGACTTAGGATTGTCTTGGAGATGCGGGCTCTTTTTTGGTTCCATATGAACTTTAAAGCAGTTTTTTCCAATTCTGTGAAGAAGCTCATTGGTAGCTTGATGGGGATGGCATTGAAAATGATTCAACTTTAAATGACACTACCATGGAAACAAAATTTTACGAAGGGACAGCAAATCTTATCCATATTTCTGATAGATTAAAATTGAAAAGGGACAGTACTACTTACACATAACATGGTTCAATACAGATTCAATACTGAATGTGTACATTGAAATGCCTAATGGGCACATTAGGTCCTACAGAAAATTAGAAAGAAAGACTGCTGACTTTGGATTAAAGTGGAGGTAAGAGGCTTCAGTAAAAATGAGGGTTGAAATGATCCTTATAGAATGGATAAGGGTGAATGGGGCTTACAGGCATTTTGTTTTTAACAGAAGGGAAAGGATGATGAAGGGGCAAGTATCTCATAGATCGAGATCGCAGGGAGAGGTTAGAGTAGAAGACCGGGTTGTAATTAAATGTAGAGGAATGAAAAAGGGAAGCAGTGGGGTTGTCCTGATAGGGGAATGAATGGCATGGTTACATTAGTATAATTTAAAATCTCTGTCAGTTAAGTACCTGGAGTAGATTTACCTCATTCATGAGTGAATCTCTAAAACACAGTGATTGGCATTCATTGAAGGTTCAGTAAATATCCTTTCCACGAATGAGAAAATGTGATTATCATGATGATGTAATAATTTGCCAATTATTTAGGACTAATTAAAAAGACATTTAAATATTATTTTATAAGGACTTGGAGAAAAGATATTTGCAATACAAAAATGAATGCCATGATACTACTTTGTATTCTAGCCTAGCCCCATTATTTCACTTACCACCTCCCCTCAACCCTGTGGTTCCTAGCCTCTGATACTGAAGGTCCTCCATGATCACCTCCTATATGCCATCTAGTATATGTGGCATAATCCAGCATCAGTCTTGGTTCCTGGAGAGCGGGTTGCCCTTTGTAGTCTAAACCGAATTAATACACACACACACACACACACACACACACACACACACACACAGAGTTGACCTGTGAATGATACAGATTTCAACTACAGGGGTCCACTTATTTATAGATTTTACTCTGCCTCTGTCATCCCTGAGACAGCAAGGCCAACCCTTCCTCTCCTCCTCCTCCTCAGCCCACTCAACATGAAGATGATGAGGATGAAGACCTTTATGATGTTTCACTTCCACTTAATGTGTAGTAAGAATATTTTCTATTTCTTATAATTTTCTTAGTAATATTTTCTTTTCTCTTCTCTCTAGCTTACTTTTTTTGTAAGCATATGGTATACAATAAGTGTAACTCACAATATACGTGCCAATCAACTATTTATGCTATTGGTAAGGCTTCCAGTCAACAGTAGGCTATTAGTGGTTAAGTTTTTGGAGAGTCAAAAGTTATACTTGGATTTTTACCACAGACATGGGCCCGAACTTCACATTCTTAACCCTTTCTTCGTTCAAGGGTCACCTGAAGAATAAATAAGAAAAGAGTCACTGACTTATTTCTTTGTAGTGGACTCAAGGAAGACCCAGTATAGTACAAGAGGTTTCACAGCTATTACCACATCCCTACATCTTAATGGTGAATTTGAAAAAATAATAGCATTAGTAGGCAGAATGTCTCAGTTTTCTGTTTCAGAATAATAGCAGCTTGTTCAAAATAGAAGGAAAGTGAGAGCAGTTCAGTGTTACATTTCCTTCCTTCCTCTAGGTCAGCAATTCTCAATGTGTGTTCAGGGACTAACGACACCAGCATGACCTGAGAATTATTGAGGTGAAAATTCTTAGGACCCTCTCTGGATCTGCTGAATCAGAAATTCTGTGGGTAGGGCCCAACAACCTTCCTAAACAGTCCCCAAGGCAATTCTGATGGATGACCAAGCATGAGAACTTCTCTTCCAAATGTTTGGCTATTCTTCTGGCTATTTTTATCATATAGCTCTCACCCTTTGATACTTTTTATTGTTGCTGATGCTTTTCTGCTTTCACATTTCTCTTTCTTCTACTCTTGCAAATTTAGCCAATCCACTGCAATAATTGGTTACATATCATGCACTTTCAGAGGACCAGTGGTGAGTGTTAAGCCCTGTTTGACTTTCTTTTGCCTACTGAAATATTTTGAATTTTACATTCAGCTTCTCATGCAGTTTAGAATCTCAGTCTCTTCCACTAAACACTGGCTAGGACAGTTCTACTCTTTACCCTGTTTATGAACTGGTGATGGCCCATGTAGCTGCTGAGGTGTTGAAGAGGGTGAGAAAGGATGTTTCAGATTGTGTCATGTATATCTTGGCTGATGCTGCCTGGTTGCAAAAGAGGTACCCAGGCAGCACCAGTGCCTTAAGAAAAGTATGAAGACAAGTGGTCAAAATCCTACTGGATCTATCATTATTCCAATTAATTATTTATGTAATCTCTTTTAATGTCTTTCTTCTTTCAATATAAGCTCCCTAAGAGCAAGACCATTTCATTTAATCACTGAATCTCACATGGCTAACCCAGTGCTTTGTTCATAGTATAAGCTTTTTTTTTTTATTTTTTTTTAAAGAGGATGATTAAATGAGAATATGTCTATTACATAGAACTTCAAGACGTAGGTGTGTTAAAGTCAATAAGATAGTTCATAACTATTCTGCTATTTCTCCCTCTGTGAAGGATGCACTGCTTTTCCCACTTAAAGATAGATAAGGCCACATGAATGATTGGTCTGGGTTAGGTGATGGAAGCTTAAAGAGCCTTATAGTAGGAGTGAGGCCTACTTTTTTATTCTTTTAGGCACTGAGATTTGCTTCATTAGTTATTTTTTCTTTTCTCTTTTAGAGGTATAATATATATAAGGTGTATTAATCTTAAATGAACACATATATAAATGTATACATCTAAATACACCTGTATAACCATAACCAGGTGAAGATATACAACATTTTCAGCACCTCAGAAGATTCTTCATTTCTCTTTCCAGTCAATAGAGCCATCCACCCCAACCATAGTTACACTATTCTGATTTCTATTAAAATAGATTAGATTCACCTGATGTGGGAACTGCATGTAAATAAAATCACATAGAACATACATGTCACATACATTTTGTGTCATGTGTTTTACTCAAAATATTGTCTGTAAATTTTCACCCAGATTGTTTCACATATAAGAAATTTGTTCTTTTTAGGGTTGTGCCGTGTTCTAAGTACCAAAATTTATTTATTCTCCTTTGATGTATATTTGGGTTGTTTCAGCTGTGAGCCATGACATATATAAAGCTGTTATGAAAACTCCATTCATATATTTTAGTGAATAACACACTCATTTCTCTTGGTATATACTTAGTCATGAAATTGTTGGGTTACAGGACAGAAAAATGTTTAGCTTTTGGATGTTCTGCAAATGTGTGCAGTAGTTTTAAAACTTTAGTCTATCAGAGTCACCTGGGGGGCTTGTTAAAACAAATTGCCTGGCTCTATACCCAGAGTTTCTAATTCAGTAGGTCTAAAATTGCATTTCCAATGTTTCTAGGCCATGCAGATGCTGCTTTTCTGGGGACGACACTTAGAGAACCACAAATTGTTCAATAGAATTTGCCAGCGAGATTCTAGAACTAAATATTACTTTGCCTTAAACTAGCCTATCTTGATGAACTCTAAGGTTGTCAGATTGAGCGAAGAGAAAGGCAATGTCCCTGTTAAATTTGGATTTCAAAAGACAATAAATAAATTTTAGTATAATTATGTTCCATGCAACAATTGGAGTGCACTTAGGTGAAAACATTATTTGTTCTTTCTTTGAACTTTAAATTTAACTGGACCTCCAGTATTTTACTGGGCAACCCCAAGTGATGCAGCTGTTCCTCCTTTTTACACAGAAGATCCTGACATGCAGCTTGGTTAACTTACTGTCAAAGGATAGGCAGTTAGTAAATGGCAGCAGATTTCTAACATTGGTCTATACACCTACGTCCCCTGATTATTCTACTCCAGTCATACACACTTTCTGCCACCCAGTGACCCAGTGCTATAGTTTGGATGTTTGTCTCCCTAAATCTCATGTTGAAATTTGATCCTGATGTTGGAGGTGGGGCCAAATGGGAGGTGTTTCGGTCATGGGGGAGGACCCCCCATGAATGGCTTGGCCTGGCTTGGTGCGGTCCTCATGGTAATGAGTTCTCTCTCTATTAGTGCCCATGAGAACTGTTTGTTAAAAAGAGCAAGGCATGGCCTCACTGTGTCTCTTACCTTCTCTCTCAGCGTGTGATCTCTGCACATATTAACTCCCCTTCACTTTCTGCCAAGGGTGGAAGCAGCCTGAGGCCCTCCCCAGATGCAAATACTAGTGCTGTGCTTCTTGTACAATCAGTGGAACAGTGTGCCATATTAACCTCCTTTCCTTATAAATTTCCCAGCTTCAGGTATTCCTTTGTAACAACACAAGCAAGCAAAGACAGAAAATTGGTACCAAGGAATGAGATGTTGCTATAAAGATACCTAAAAATGTGGAAGTGGTTTTGGAACTGGTTAATGGGCAGAGGCTGTAGGATTTTGGAGGACTCAGAAAACACAAAAAGGCAAGAGAAAGTTGGAAACTTCTTAGAGATTCGTTAAGTGGTTGGTATAGTTTGGAGGTTTCACCTCTTCAAACCTCATGTTGACATTTGGTCCCCATTGTTGGAGGTGGAGCATATTGGCAAGTGTTTGAAATGGGGTAAATCCTTTATGAATGGCTTGGTGCCATTCTTGCGGTAGTTAATATGTTCTCACTCTATTAGTTCCCATGAGGGTCAATTGTGGAAAAGAGCCTGGTATCTCCATGCTTTTATTCTTCCTCTCTCACCATGTGATCTCTGCACACAACAGCTCCACTTCATCTTCCGCCATGATTGAAGGCAGCCTTAGGCCCTCATCAGAAGCAAATTCCACTGCCATGCTTTTTGTACAGCCTACAGAACTATAAGCTAAAGAAACTTTTAAACATTTATTACCCAGCCTCAAGTATTCCTTTATAGAAACACAAATGAACTAAGACAATGGTTGTGACTAAAATTCTGATAGAAATATAGACAGTAAAAGTTATGCTGATGGCACCTCAGATGGAAATGATGAACTTATTGGAAAGTAAAGCAAAGGTCATCCTTATTAGCCTTAGCAAGGAACTGTCCTGCATTGCATTTATGCCCTTGGGATTAGTGAAAGGACAAATTTAAGAATGCTGTCCTAAAGTATCTGAGAGTATAAATTTCTAAGGTGCAAAGTCTTCAAGAAGTGACAGGACTGCTTTCAATTGCTTACAGCCTGATATGGTAGCAAGGAAATGGTTTAAAGGTGGAATTTATAATTAAAAAGGAAGCAGAGAGTAAATATTTAGAAAATTTTCAGTCTGGCTATGTGGTAGAGAAGAACATTTTAAGGAGGGAAGTCCAAGAGTACTGCAGTAAAACCATTTGCTAAGAGATGAACGTGACTACAGGGAGTCAGGTGCTAATAGTCAAAACAATAGAAAAAAAGACCGAAAAGGCTCTTGAGAAATCTTTGAGGCTGCCCCCACATCACAAGCCCAGAGGCTTAGGAGGACAGAATAGATTCTGGGGACATGTTTGGGGTGCTAATTTCCTGTGCCTCCCTGGGATACTGCTCTGTGTTCCCTGTGTCCCTGCTGCTCCAGCTCCAGATGTAGCTCAAAGAGCCCCAGGTATGGCTCAGGCTGCCACTCTGGGGTGTGTAAGCAGGAAGCCTTGGAGGCATACACCTGGTGCTATGTCTGTAGATGTCCAGAATGCAAGAGTGGTGAAAGCTTGGAGGCTTCCACATAGATTTCAGAAGATGGATAGGAACGTGTGGGTGCCCCAGCAAAAGCCTGCTGCAGAAGCAGAGCCATCACAGAGAGTCTGTGCTAGGACCATGTCTAGAGTAGCTGCAGGAACAGAACTTTCACCTTCCAGACCCCAGAATAGTAGAGCTACTGGCACCATGTACCCTCAGGCTGGAAAAGTCACAGGCATTCTACTCCAACCCATGACAGCAGCCAGCCGGGGGGATTGTACCCAGCAAAGCCATGGGGCGGGGACGGCAGGGCTGCCCTAAGCCTTGGGAGCCCACCTCTTCTTCTGGTGTGTCAAGATGTGTGACATGTAGTCAAAGTAGACTATTCTGGAGATTCAAGATTTAATGTCTGCCCTGCTGATTTTCAGACTTGTGTGAGGCCTGTTAACCCTTTCTTTTGGCTCATCTCTCCCTCTTGGAAGGAGAATCTTTACCTAATACCTGTACAATCATTGTATTTTGAAAGCAAATAACTTATTTTTGATTTTACAGCTCACAGCTCTAAGCAACTTGTCTTGAGTCTGAGGTGAGACTTTGGAATGTGAGCTTTTGAGTTGAAGCTGGAACAAGTTAAGACTTGGGAGGCCTATTGAAGAGGGATGATTTTATCTTGCAATGTGAGAAGGACATGTGTTTTGGAAGCCCAGGGGCAAAATGCTGTAGTTTGGATGTTTGTCTCCCCAAACCTCATAAGTTGGAGGTTGGAGGTGGGGCCTAATGGGAGGTGTTTGGGTCATGGAGGTGGATCCTATGTGAATACATTAATGCCTTCCCTGGCGGGAACAGTTAGTGAAATCTCACTTTTACTAGTTCCCACAAGAGTTGGTTGATAAAAAGAGCCTAGAACCTCCTCCTACTCTCTTTTGCTTCCTCTTGCCTTGTGACCTCTGCACATACTGGCTCCCCTTTGCCTTCTGCCATGAGTAGAAGCAGCTTGAAGCCCTCACCAGCAGCTGAGCAGATGGATACTGGTGTCAAGCTTCTTGTAGAGTCTGCAAAACCATTAGCCAAATAAACCTCTTTTCTTTCAAATTACCCAACTTCAGGTACTCCTTTATAGCAACTCAAAATGGACTAAGATACTGTGAAAGGAAAATATCTTGGGCTCTTTCAAGCTGGGAACTGCTCAGGGCAAATCTGCCTTCCATTCTCTTCAAAGTCATCCCAGCTGCCCACAGAGATGGATGCATATTCTGATTGCCCCCTTTGGAAAGACTTATCAGAAACTCAGAAGAATGCAACCATTTGTGTCTCATCTACCTGTGACATAGAAGTCCCTCAGGGTGGGGAGGTGGCTTGCCTTGAGTTGTCCTCGCCTTTCTGGATGAGTTAATGTACTTCTTACATATATTGATTGATGTCTTATGTCTCCCTAAAATGTGAAAAACCAAGCTGTCCCCTGGCAACCTCAGGCCGATGTCATCGGGACCTCCTGAGGCTGTGTCACCCACACGTCCTCAACCTTGGCAAAAAAAAAAAAAAAAAAAAAAAAAAAAAACTTTCTAAAATAACTGAGACCTGCCTCAGATTATCTAGGTTTACAATACGTAGTCTTGATTAAGAGACAGCTCTGGTTTCCAGGGCTGCTAATCCAGCATGAGATAGAGTGCTGCATCCATGTACTCTCACATTAGCCTGGAATGCTGATTAAAAATATCTTCCCCTCAGCTCAAAAGGGAAATCATTTTATGACTTTGTGCCACTTTAAGCTGTCACCTGCCTCTGCAGCTAGATTCAGTTGCCTTTTAGATTTGACCTGACTGTTCAAGGGTTCGCCTGTCTCCTCCAGGGCTGTGATTCCCTATTAAGTTGCTTGCTAGAGGATCCATGCAGGAGAACACATGGACCTTTCTCTCCCAGAGCGGGAAAGTACCTGTCACTTCTACAGATCACTCTTTTACAGTCTGGCAACACAGCAGGGAGTTAGCATTTTCCTAAGGCTGTCTCCACTATGGAAATTCAGGGCCAGGTCAGCTAAATGAGCTCAGTCCTGGAGGAGGCCTCTTGCTCCAGGGAAGGGCTTTTGTGATCTGATCCAGCTTCTGACAAATGTCAGGAGATTGGGACATAGGCACTCTAGCCCCCAAATGATCTGTCTTCCCAGTAGGTGAAACTCTATTACTGTCAATTCATTCTTAGATTTTAAGAATAGCTTGCAGTGGTGAATACCTTTGGAAATTCAGGCCTATTATCTGGACCAAGTATCTTATGCCACTATCAATAACACCGGGTGAAGGAGTTTCCTTAAATTCCCTCTTTGAAGAAGAGTTCCTTAAACGGTATAAAGGCACTTGGGAGGAAAAAAAAAAAAAAAAAGGGCAACAAGTTCAAGCATCACATCTGAGAAGTTATTCCGGAGCTTTCTGCCTCCAGAGTCTGAATTGGACCTCTCTTCAGTCTGTGTATATCTCTATTATACCACACACATTGCAGTGTTGCAATTATCTATTTCAATGCCAGCCTTCCCATCAAGCCATGTGGTTTAGAGATCAGAGACTTGTTAATATCTGTACCTGGGGCATGAACACTGTGCTTAGTACGTACTAGACACTCAGGAAAGCTTGTCAGACTGTCGGCTTGAGTAGTTGCCAAGGATAGGCTTCTTCCTTTTACAGTTTGGCGTAAGACTAGCCTGTGGATGCTTTTAGTGGCACATTTCAGGACAGCCTTCTTCCAAAGAGATACTGAGTATCTGTAGCAGGGTCTATAGTCCATATCCCTACACACACACATTCACACACAGCTACAGGGCTCTCAGGGAGAGAGTCTCTGGGCTCTCATTCCATCAGCCTGGACCAGGGATGCAATTCCAAGTTGACTGTGTAAGCCTGCCATTTCATAGTTGGTTTAAAACGTTGCATGTTGGATGCTACTAGAACTGTTTTTCTCCGAGATATTGTGAAACTTTTTGGTTCACTTAGGTAATCAAACCCCATACAGAAAGTGCCAGATAAGCAATTCCCACGCAGCTGCTGAGAAGAAAACAGATCTGACCTTTAAGTCTGAATACATGCAAAAAAGGTCAGTCATCTTGATAAACACAGCCTGATTGAAAAGTGAATGTTTCTCCCCTTCTGAAGGAGGGAATGAACTCTTTGCTCCCTTCTGCCTTCTACAACTTTGATATTTAAAGTTTAAAGTTTGGTTCCTGACCAACAGTGTCATCATTACCTGTAGCTTGTTAAAAATGTAGGCTTTTGACGCCCCCATTCCACACCTGCTTAATCACTACCTGACTTTTTTTTTTTTTTCTTTTGAGACAGAGTCTCGCTCTGTCACCTAGGCTGGAGTTCAGTGGTGTGATGTCGGCTCACTGCAACCTCCGCCTCCTGGGTTGAAGTGAGTCTCCTGCCTCAGCCTGCCTAGTAGCTGGGATTACAGGCATCCGCCACTATGCCCAGATAATTTTTTGTATTTTTAGTAGAGATGGGGTTTCACCATGTTGGCCAGGCTGGTCTCGAACTCCTGACCTCGTGATTAGCCCCCCCCCGCTTGGCCTCCCAAAGTGTTGGGATGACAGGCGTGAGCCACCGCGCCCAGCCAACCTATGTCTTCAGCAGGTAATCTGTATACATATAAAAGTACGAAAAGCACTGCTTTTTTGAATCATATGATTACAATTAGTTTTACTCCTGTAAATACTATGAGGGTTTTTTTTTTTTTTTTTTTTTTTTTTTTTTTTTTTTTTTTTTTTTTTTGCTATGATTTGTGTTGTTGCCATGAAGGGCTGGAATATCATTTGGGAAATCTATCCCAAGGATAGTAAGAAAGAGACCATGCTGGTGTGTCTTCCAACAAACCAGTTTTATTTCCTTTTCCAAAACACACTATACTCCCTATTTTCCCTCAATTTCATCTCAAAAGATGTATTCTTTGCTTGCTAAGACTTTTAGTATTTATGTTCCCCTAAGGCCTTTTTTTTCCTTCTTTCTATTTTTTGAGACAGATTCTCACTTTGTCGCCCAGGCTGGCGTGCAGTGGTGCAATCTCAGCTCACTGCAAACTCCGCCCCCTGGGTTCAAGCGATTCTCATGCCTCAGCTTCCCGGAGTAGCTGGGATTAACGGCACGCACCACCACGACTGGCTAAATTTTGCATTTTTTGGAGAGATGGGGTTTCACCACTTTGCTCAGCCTGGTCTCAAATCCTCAGCTCAGGCAATCCACCTGCATTTCGCATCCCAAAGTGCTAGGATTACAGGCGTGAGCAAGACCATTTTACAAAATAAAAATGCCCGCAGATCTCAACTGAATAGTAGGAAATGGATTTATGGTGAGCCCAGCTCTATTATGAACTGGTTTTAGGGAAAACACATGGCAGTTCCAGCTAAATGTCTAGAGAAGTTGGTAAAATTTGCATTGTAAGTGAGGACAGCCACAAAAAGCAAGTTAATCAGCATGGCAATGCTTATATATATTTTCAACGTTAATTATTAAAAATCAAGCTGGGCCCAGTGGCTCACACCTGTAACCCCAGCTTTGAGAGCCTAAGGCAAGAGGATCGCTTGAGCCAAGGATTTCAAGACCAGTCAGGGCAATATAATAAGACTCTGCCTTTATAAAAATTAAAAAAAAAAAGTATTCTTACATATGACACCAAAATGAGTGATAACTGAAAAAACAGGTAAACTGTATTGCATTCAAATTGTCTAAAATTTTGCTATAGAGTACACCATGAAGAAAATGAAAAAAGGCCAAGCGCAGTGGCTCATGTCTGTAATCCCAGCACTTTGGGAGGCTGAGGTGGGCAGATCATTTGAGGCCAGGAGATCGAGACCAGCCTGGCCAACATGGTGAAACCCCACCTCTACTAAAAATACAAATGAGCTGGGCATGTTGGTGCACACCTGTAATCCCAGCTACTGGGGAGGCTGAGGCACGAGAATCACTTGAACCTGGGAGGTGGAGTTTGCAGTGAGCTGAGATTGCACCACTGCACTCCAACTTGGGTGACAAAGTGAGACTCTGTCTCAAAAAAAAAAAAAAGAAAGAAAGAAAAGAAAAAAAAAGAGTGAAAAAAAAAACACAGAATGGGAAAAAAAATTATAATTCATATATCTGATGACAGAGTTATATCCAAATATACAAAGAACTCTTATAATTTAACAATAAAAAGACAGTCCAATTTGGGGGGCAAAGGATTTGAATTGACATTTCCCCAAAAAAGGTGTATAAATGGCCATAAAGTCCATAAATATATACTCATTAGCGATGCCAATTTGGAAAAGAGTTTGTGGTTCCTCATATTGTTAAACATAGAGTTACCATGTAAACCAATAATTCAGCTCCTAGATAAACACCTAAGAAAAATAGAAACATATGTCCTTCTAAAACTTGTACATAAATGCTCAGAGCAACACTAGCCATAGTAGCCAAAACGTAGAAGCAACCCAAATGCCCATCAACTGACGAATGTATAAACAAAATGTGATAAATCCATACAATGTAATATTGTTCATCAATGTTAAAAAAAGAATTGTCGACTCATGGTACAACATGAAAAAATATTGAAAGCATTATGCTAAGTGAAAGATCCAGTCACAAAAGATCAGATACTGTAAACTACCACTTATATAAAATGTCTAGGCCGAGCACAGTGGCTCACACCTGTAATCCCAACACTTTAGGAGGCTGAGGCAGGTGGATCACTCGAGGTCAAGAGTTCTAGATCAGTCTGGCCAACATGGTCAAACCCCGTCTCTAATAAAAATGCAAAAATTAACAAGCGTGGCAGCGCATGCCTGTAATATTAGCTACTCAGGAGGCTGAGGCAGGAGAATCGTTTGAACCCAGGAAGCGGAGGTTGCAGTGAGCTGAGTTCATGCCATTGGACTCCAGCCTGAGTGGCAGAGTGAAACTGTCTCAAAAATAAATAAATAAAATAAGATGTCTAGAATAGACAAAACTATAAAACAGAGATTAGTGGTTGCCTAAACTGAGAGGGAAGTGATTGCTGCTGTGAGGTTTCTTTTTCAGGTAATGAAAGCATTCTAAAATTAGATAGGAAAGAGCATTGAACAATTCTGAGAGTATTCGATAAACCACTGAATTTTACATTAAATTTTACACTGAAAATTAAAAGGGCTAACTTTGTGGTATGTAAATTATATCTCAATATAACTGTTCTTTAAAAAGTCAAATAGCCAAATAGCAGGTAACATATACACTCTTCAGCTGTTATGATTATAGCACTTTGCAAAATAGATGACATAATATTACAATAAAGGCATTCAACCTCAAAAAGTAGTAGAGTAGGTGGCTCAGAAAATAATAAAAGTTTAAACAAGGAAACAGGCTGCTGTGTTTTATATACCTGCTGCTTTGCTCATGCACTCACTCTTTCATTCATGTTTATATTCAATTCACTAACTGAATGTCTAGGAATGTGAGACTTTGTGGTAGACATCTTGGATATAGCCATAATAGACAGATATTATCTTGGCAATAATGTGACCTGCAGTCGAAAGGTGAAGTCAAACTAATAACAAATAATTCAATAAAGCAGGATCAATAGAGCAATAAGAAATAGAGCATGAGTAGCAACTCGTTTAGTTTATATAACCCTTAAGAGAATTTTGATAAAATCACATATTCCCTACACATTTTAATTTGACATCTAAATATTTTCATTATGAGTTTAAATTAATATATCTTATTTATAATACCCAGAAATTATTGTAAGATGAAATAATATAAATGTATCTAACTGTGATGAACATTTTATTATGTAATTTGAAAAACGATTTCACCTGTGTATTGAGTTAAACACACAATATTTGAATTACATTATGTAAAATTTTTAAGCTATGTGAGTTTACAACACCCACAAATAGGCCAAAATACCTCTCTAACAGCAAGCTTTGTCCCTCACCAAAATACATATCAAGTCAGGAAATCCTGTATATTTATGTTTCTGAAATTAAATATTAAAATGTTCCTTAAGCCAACATTTCCATTTCTTCTTTATCTGATGCCCTGGTGGATTTTATAACATCACCGTAAGACTTAGCATGGGTGAAGAGCTTTATTTATTTGTTAGTTTATCATTTATTTATTTTTGGCAAATTGAAAGAATTCATTAATGCTGATTCATTCTTAAGCAGATACATTCAACAAACAGCATATATGGATGTTAAGGATCTGGAAACAGATTCCCTTAAAACTCTTGGTGCAAGTACTCTGATGCGAAGTTTTTCTGTGTCACCATGTTTACCTGTATCACCATCAGTTCCTGTATTACCATGTGTACCCAAACCATACTTTGAGGACCACTGTTCTCGAGTAGACTGGGGAGATTCTGTGCTCTAGAATTCTCAAAAATATACAAGTGGAAAAACCATGATTAGCCACAAGTGAGGTCAGAATTGCAAATATGGTAGGGTTTTCATTTCCTCTAAAATATATATGAGGCATATCAGTAAGTTTTCATTTATGCAACTGGATGTGCACATCTCTGGCTAGAAAAAACATCACAATGTGTTATAGTCTTAAGGGAATTTGAAATCACACTTTCACTCTTTTATCTCACCAAAGGCTATAGTTATTCACAAGATAGTATGCTTCTTGAAAGATAGAATTCAGTGACCACTCCACTAGTTTAATTGACTGAAGAGGTCTGAAAGATTAGAATTCCAGAACTAGCTCACAAATCAGTCTTTTGACATTGAAGGTGCTAGCACATATGGAGATGGGAGAGGACATGACCAAAGTAGGGTATTGTCAGGTGTGCCAGCCTTGGAGTGCTTTTGAGAAGTATAAGTCACAGCTGGATGAGAGAATCAGCCTTACACATTCTTCCTTAGAACATTTGTTGTGGCTATCAGCCCACTATTTATTACATCTGACCAGCACCCCTGACTGGAGGTTGAGATATGAAAAAAATATTGTTTTTCATTCAAATCAGTTGATGATCAGAGGGATCTGGTAGATTGTTTCAAAGATAACCACTGTTAGTCCTTTCCACCCCTCTTGAAGCTAGACATTCTGCTACTCAGAGATGGAGTTTATTTCTGAAAACTCCCTGAATGTGGAGTGGCCAACGACTGTTAAACCAGTAAAATATTGTAAAATTAATGCCGTGTGACTTACATGATTAGATAAGAGGAGGCATTGCAACTTCTCCCTTCTATGAAGGAACATCTGGAGATCTGGAGATCCCTAGGCTGCTAGCAAGTCCATGCTACCTATATGAAAAGGCCAGGTGGAAAAAGAGATGACCAACTAGCAACTATCTCTTCTAATCATTCCGTCCCAGGCACTGAAAATGTGATTGGGGATATCTTCAGATGCCTTCAGCTCAAAACATCATCAGACTGCAACTACACAATAAGTCAAATGAGACCTACTCAGTTATGCCAGTCAAATATGAGAATAATAGTTGATTGAATAGTTATTGAAGGCCAATGAAATATTGAGGTATTTTCTTTGAAGCAATCTTTTAACCAGATCCGTTGATATCTGCAAATTTTGGCTGATTATTTCTTCTTAAAAAGAAAGTCCACTAGGTTGAGTTTAGCTTTATAGGAACAATTTGGATACAGTTGCAACTTGCGTTCTAATACCAACATGGATTCATTAATGAAAAATTTAAAAAACATTAAAATCACAGAATTAGAGTTGATTAAGATATTCACTATTTTCCAGTCTAACACCTTCAATGTCAAAAGACTAGTTTGTTAGCTAGTTCTGGAATTCTTATTTTCTTTCAGGCCTCTTCAGTCAATTAAACTAGTGGAGTAGTCACTGAACTCTACCTTTTAGGAAGCATACCATACTTGTGAATAACTATAGCCTTCAGTGAGACAAAAGAGTGAACGTGTGACTTCAAATTCCCTTAAGACCACAATACATTGTGATTTTTTTTTCTAACCAGAGATATGTACATTCAATTGCATAATTAAAAAGTTACTGTTATACCTCGTATATATTTTACAGTTAAGTTGACCAAAACAGAATTTTATTGTTTCACCCACAACCTCCTCTTCCCTCAGTCTTTCCTCATCTCGATAAACCTTGGAATAATCACTGACTCCTTTCTTTGGTCCCCCAACCCTCACTTAATCCATCAGAATTTTTTTTTAATCTCTTTACAAATATGTTTCCATTTTGTCTACTTTTTGTCATCTCCAATGACAGTGTTTTTTTTGTTTTTGTTTTTTCTGTCATCTCCAATGACAGTGTTTATCTTTTTTTTTTTCTCTTCCAACTCTTTCTTTTTTTTAGGTTAGGGGGTATGTGTGCACGTTTGCTACAAAGGTAAGTTGTGTGTCAGGAAGCTTTGGTGTACAAATGATTTCATCACCCAGGTAGTGACCATAGTACTTTATAGGTAATTTTTCGGTCCTCACCCTCCTCCCACCCTCCACCCTTAAGTAATTCCGAGAGACTATTGTTCCCCTCTTTGTGTACATGCGTACTCAGTGCTTAGCATCCACATATAAATGAGAACATGCAGTATTTCGTTTTCTATTCCTGCATTAATTTGCTTAAGATAATGACCTCCAGAAACATCCATGTTGCTGCAGAGGACATGACTTCATTCATTTGATGGCTCTGTAGTATTCCATGGTGTATGTATGCTGCATTTTCTTTATGCTGTCTAACAGTGATGGGTATCAAGGTTGATTCCATGTCCCTGCTACTGTGAAAAGTAGTGCAATGGATGTATGCATGCAAGGGTCTTTAATGCAGAACAGTGTATATTCCTTTGGGAAAGTAACCAGTAATGGGATAGCTGGGTCGAATGGTAGATTGTTTTCATTTCTATGAGAATCTCCAAACTGCTTTCCATGGTAGTTAAAGTAACTTACATCCCCACCAGCAATGTATAAGCATTTCCTTTTCTCTGCACCCTCACAATTGTTATTTTTTGACTTTTCAATAATACTCATTCTGACTGATGTGAGATGGTATTTCATTGTGCTGTTTTGATTTGCATTTCTCTAATCAGCAGTGATGTTGAACATTTTTCATCTGCTTCTTGGCCACATGCATGTCGTCTTTTGGGAAGTGTCAATTCATGTCCTTTGCCCTTATTTAATGAGATTGTTTGGTTTTTGCTTGTTGATTTGTTTAAGTTCTCTATAGACTCTTGTTGATATTAGACCTTTTTGGATGCATAGTTTGATAATGTTTTCTCCCATTCTGTAGATTGTTTAGTCTGTTAATAGTTTATTTTGCTTGCAGAAGCTCTTTAGTTTAATTAGATCCCATTTGTCGATTTTTTGTTTTTGTTGCAATTGCTTTGGGGTCTTTGTCATGAAATCTTTACCAAGGTCTATATCTGGAATAGTATTTCCTAGGTTTTCTCCTAGGGCTTTTTGTACTTTTAGGTTTTATGTTTAAGTCATTAATACATCTTGAGTTGATTTTTGTATGTGGGGAAAGGAAGAGGTCCACTTTCAGTCTTCTCCTTGTGGCTAGCCAGTTATGCCAGCACCATTTATTTAATAGGGAGTCCTTTCCCCATTGCTTGTTTTTGTCAGCTTTGTGAAAGATCTGATGGTTGTAGGTGCGTGGATTTATTTTGGGTTCTCTGAACTGTTCTATTGGTCTATGCGTCTGTTTATACACAAATACCATGCTGTTTTGCTTACTGTAGCCTTGTAGTATAGTTTGAAGTCAGGTGATGCCTCCAGCTTTGTGTGTGTGTGTGTGTGTGTGTGTGCGCGCGCGCGCTGAGGATTGCTTTGGCTATTCAGGCTCCTTTTTTGGTTTCAGTTTTATAATAGCTTTTTTCTAATTCTGTCAAAAATGACATTGGTAGTTTGATAGGAATAGCATTGAATCTGTAAATTGCTGTTTGAAGTATGACAATTTTAACTATATTGACTCCTATCCAAGAGCATGGAATGATTTTCCATTTGTTTATGTCATCACTGATTTCTTTCAGGACTGTTTTGTAATTCTTCTTGAAGAGATTTTTGGCTTCCTTGGTTAGCTGTGTTCCTACATATCATATTCTTTTGGTGAGTACTGTGAATGGGATTGTGTTCTTAATCTGGCTGTCAGCTTGGACATTATTGGTGTATAGAAATGTTACTGATTTGCATGCATTGATTTTGTATTGTGAAACTTTGCTGAAGTTGTTTATCAGTTCTAGGAACATTTAGGCAGAGACTATGGAGATTAGTAAGTATAGAATCATATTGTCTGCAAAGACAGGTGGTTTGACTTTGTCTTTTCCTATTTGGATGACTTTTACTTCTTTCTCTTGCCTGATTGTCCTGGCTGGGACTTCCAGTACTATGTATAATAGAAATGGTCAGTGTGGGCATTCTTGTCTTGCTCTGGTTCTCCAGGGGAATGCTTCCAACTTTTTCCCACTCAGTATGATTTTAGCTGTGGGTGTCATAGATGGCTTTTATTATTTTGATGTGTATTCTTTCAACACCTAGTTTGTTGAAGGTTTTTATCATGAAGGGATGTGGAAAGTTATCAAAAGCCTTTTCTGAATTTATTGAGATAATCATGTGGTTTTTGTTTTAGGTTTTCTTATTTTTTTATTATTATTATTATTATACTTTAAGTTCTAGGGTACATGTGCACAATGTGCAGGTTTGTTACATATGTATAAATGTGCCATGTTGGTGTGCTGCACCCATTAACTCGTCATTTACATTAGGTATATCTCCTAATGCTATCCCTTTCCCCTCCCCCCTCCCCACAATATGACCCAGTGTGTGATGTTCCCCTTCCTGTGTCCAAGTGATCACATTGTTCAATTTCCACCTATGAGTGAGAACATGCGGTGTTTGGTTTTCTGTTCTTGTGATAGTTTGCTGAGAATGATGGTTTCCAGCTGCATCCATGTCCCTACAAAGGACACAAACTCATCCCTTTTTATGGCTGCATAGTATTCCATGGTGTATATGTGCCACATTTTCTTAATCCAGTCTGTCACTGATGGACATTTGTGTTGGTTCCAAGTCTTTGCTATTGTGAATAGTGCCACAATAAACATACGTGTGCATGTGTCTTTATAGCAGCATGATTTATAATTCTTTGGGTATATACCCAGTAATGGGATGGCTGGGTCAAATGGTATTTCTAGTTCTAGATCCTTGAGGAATCACCACACTGTTTTCCACAATGGTTGAACTAGTTTACAGTCCCACCAACAGTGTAAAAGTATTCCTATTTCTCCACATCCTCTCCAGCACCTGTTGTTTCCTGATGTTTTAATGATTGCCATTCTAACTGGTGTGAGATGGTATCTCATTGTGGTTTTGATTTGCATTTCTCTGATGGCGAGTGATGATGAGCATTTTTTCATGTGTCTGTTGGCTGTATGAATGTCTTCTTCTGAGAAGTGTCTGTTCATATCCTTTGTCCACTTTTTGATGGGGTTGTTTGTTTTTTTCCTTGTAAATTTGTTAGAGTTCTTTGTAGGTTCTGGATATTAGCCCTTTGTCAGACGAGTAGATTGCAAAAATTTTCTCCCATTCTGTAGGTGGTCTGTTCACTCTGATGGTAGTTTCTTTTGCTGTGCAGAAGCTCTTTAGTTTAATTAGAACCCATTTGTCAATTTTGACTTTTGTTGCCATTGCTTTTGGTGTTTTAGACATGAAGTCCTTGCCCATGTCTATGTCCTGAATGGTATTGCCTAGGCTTTCTTCTAGGGTTTTTTTATGGTTTTAGGTCTAACATTTAAGTCTCTAATCCATCTTGAATTAATTTTCCTATAAGGAGTAAGGAAAGGATCCAGTTTCATCCTTCTACTTATGGCTAGCCAGTTTTCCCAGCACCATTTATTAAATAGGGAATCCTTTCCCCATTTCTTGTTTTTGTCAGGTTTGTCAAAGATCAGATGGCTGTAGATGTGTGGTATTATTTCTGAGGGCTCTGTTCTGTTCCATTGGTCTATATCTCTGTTTTGGTACCAGTACCATGCTGTTTTGGTTACTGTAGCCTTGTAATATAGTTTGAAGTCAGGTAGTGTGATGCCTCCAGCTTTGTTCTTTTGGCTTAGGACTGTCTTGGCAATGTGGGCTCTTTTTGGTTCCATATGAACTTTAAAGCAGTTTTTTCCAATTCTGTGAAGAAAGTCATTGGTAGGTTAATGGGGATGGCATTGAATCTATTAAATTACCTTGAATAGTATGGTTATTTTCACAGTATTGATTCTTCCTATCCATGGACATGGTATGTGATGAATCACGTTTATTTATTCATATATGTTGAACAAATCCTGTATCCCAGGAATAAATCCTACTTGATTGTGGTGGAGTAGCTTTTTGATATGCTGCTGGAATTGATTTTCTTGTATTTTGTTGAGGATTTTTGCTTCTATATGCATTAGGAATATTGGCCTGAAGATTTTGCTTTTGTTGTTTTATCTGTGTCAGGTTTTGGTATCAAAACAACGCTAGCCTCATAGAATGAGTTAGAGAACAGTACCTTATCTTCAATTTTTTGAATAGTTTCCATATATTTGGTACCAGATCTTCTGTATACATCTGGGAGAATTTGACTGTGAATCCATCTGATCCAGGGCTTTTTCTGGTTAGATTTTTTATTAGTGATTCCATTTTGGAGCTCATTCTTGGTCTGTTCAGGTATTCAATTTCTTCTTGGTTCAATCCTAGCATGTTACATGTTTTCAGGAATTTATCCATTTCTTCTAGGTGTTGTAGTTTGTGTGAATAGTGGTGTTCATAAAAGCCTCTGAGAATTTTCTGTGTTTCTGTGGGGTTAGTGGTAATGTCACCTTTGTCATTTCTGATTGCATTTATTTGAATTTTCTCTCTTTTTTTTTATTAGCCTAGCTAGTGGTCTTTCTTATTTATGCTTTCACAAAACCAACATTTTAAAAAATCTTTTTTATGGATTCATGTGTGAGTTTCATTCAGTTAAGCTCTGATTTTGGTTATTTCCTCTGCTAGGCTTGGGGTTGGTTTGCTCTTATTTATCTAGGTCCTCTAGATGTGATGTTAGATTGTGAATTTGAGATATTTCTGACTTTTTGATGTAAGCATTTAATGCTATAAACTTTCCTCTTAACACCGCTTTAACCATGTCCCAGAAATTCTGATATGCTATATCTTTGTTTTCATTAGTTTCAAATAATTTCTGAATTCCTGTCTTATTTTCATTCTTTCCCCAAAGTCATTCAGGGTCAGATTGTTTAATTTCCATGTAATTATATGGTTTTGAGAGATCTTCTTGCTATTGATTTCTATTTTTATTGCACTATCCAATAGTATGCTTAGTATGATTTCCACTTTTTGAATTTTTAGATAAATTCATAAATTTATAGCCAAGCATATGATTTATAGCCAAGCATATGATTGATTTTAGATTATGTACCATGTACAGATGAGAATGCATATTGTGTTACTGTTGGATGGATTGTTCTGTAGACGTCTGTTACTTCCATGTTGTGAAGTGTTGCATTGAGGTCTCAAATATCTTTATTCATTTTCTGCTTGATGATGAGTGTTGAAGTTTCCTACTGTTACAGTGTAGTTAACTAAGACTTTAAGAGCTTGTTTTATAAATCTGGCCAGAGTTGGGTACCCAAATATTTACAATAGCTAAAACTTCTTGTCAAATTAAACCCTTTAGCATTATGTCATGCTCTTCTTTGTCCTTTTTGATCATTTTTGGTTTAAAGTCTGTTTTGTCTGAAATAAGAATAGCAACCTCTTCTCTTTTTGTTTTCTATTTTCTCGATAGATCTTTCTCCATTTATTTGGAGCCAATGGGTGTCACTGCATGAGAGGTAGGTCTCTTGAAGATGGCATACAGTTGGGTCTTGTTTTATTATCCTGTTTGCCACTCTGTGCCTGTTAAGTGGAGCAGTTAGCCTATTTGTGTTTAAGGTTAATGTTGATATGTGAGGATTTGATTCTGTCTTTCTGTTGTTAGCTGGTTGTTATGTAGACTTTATTGTATAGTTGCTTTATAGTTTAGTGGGCTATATACTTCTTTTCGTGGTGGCAAGTAATGGTCTTTCATTTCCATGTATAGCATTCACTTAAGGACTTCTCATAAGGCAGGTGGTGGCAATAAATTCCCTAAATATTTGCTTATCCAAGAAGGATTTTATTTCTCTTTTGATTATGAAGCTTAGTTTGGCTGAATAAAAAATTCTCAGTTGGGATTTCTTTTCTTTAGGGATGCTGAATATAGGCATTACTCTTCTAGCTTCTAAAGTTTCTGCTGTAATATCTGCTGTTTGACTGATAGGGTTGCTTTTGTACATGATCTGCCCCTTCTCTTTAGCTGCCTTTTATATACGTACGTGTGTGTGTGTGTGTGTGTGTGTGTGTGTGTGTGTATCACTGATCTTGGAGAATCTGATGACTGTGTCTTGGGGATGGTCATATTGTATGGCATCTCATTTAATTTCCCTGAATTTCCTGGATTTGCATGTCAATCTCTGTAGTGATGTTGGGAAAATTTTTGTGGACAATATCCTCAGATATGTTTTCCAAATTGCTTGCTCTCTCTCTCCTTCTGGGATGCCAATGAGTCATAGATTTGGTCTCTTTACATAATTCCATATTTTCCAGAGGTTTTGTTCATTTTAAAATTATTTTTAATTTTTTTGTGCCTAACTGAGTTGATTTGAAGAAGTGGTCTTTGAGCTCTGAGATGCTTTCCGCAGCTTGGTCTATTCTGTTAATACTTCCAGTTGCATAGTACAGTTACTGTAGTTAGTTTTCAGCTCTAGAAGATCAGTTCATTTCTTTCTTAAAATGGTTATTTTGTTGTTCAGCTCTTGTGTTGCTTGTGTTATTTCACTGGATTCCCTAGATTCCTAGGATTGGGTTTCATTTCTCTCCTGAATCTCATTAATCTACATTGTCATCAGGATTCTGAATCCTATGTCGATCATTTCAGCCATTTCAGTCTATGTAAGAACCATTGCTGGGGAGCTAGTGTGGTTGTTTGGAGGTTCTCTGGTTTTTAGATATTCCAGAATTCTTGTGTTGGTTCTTCCTTATCTATTTGGGCTGAAATTTCCTTAATCTTTAAAATTGTCATCTTTTGGATAGGGCTTTTTGCTTTTGGCTGTGGTATAAGTTGAATTTAGATGACTGACTTTATTTCTGGATGATTTCAGGGGGTCAAGACTCAGCTCAGAAATCCTAGGATTTGCACTCTATCCCTGAAGGACTGGGACCAGGCTCATGCCTTTTTTTCTCTGGCCTCTCAAGGTTAAGCACTTGCTGCACTGGAGGACCCAAGGTGTTCCCAGTCCACTGGAAACAATACTCTGATGGGGTATGCTGGCAAATGTGCTTCAGTGTGGGGGTGGTGGGTGGTGGCAGGACCCATGTGCATGTATGCATTTGAAAAGCAGGAGGGGGAGGCTGCAGACGAGTGCATGCCAATGGAAGAAGGCTGTGCATGGGTACTAACTGGTGAAGACCCACTTACAGAAGCTATCCAACTGTTAGGAGAGGTCTGCCATGAAAAGAGCTATGGTGGTGGCTGCCGGTAAGCATCTTGGTTTGGCAGCTGAGGCTGTGCTGCAGTCAGATGCACCCAGTCAGAGACCCTATGATAGGTCTGAAGACAGAGGGGTGCTCAAATCATATTGGCCACATCCCATGGACAAGATAGCACTGCTCTGTCCAGGTTTAGCAGCCTCTTTAGGCTAAAGCCACCTAGAGGAGCATGGCAAGCCTTGGAGGATGGGAGCCTAAGGCTATGTTCCACTGCAGCCTTTCCCATGTAAAATCCTTTGGGTTGTGTGCAGGCTATAATTCTGTCTCTTGTCAACTCTCTGGGCAGTTCACCCTGCCAGCTCAAATATCCCTGGAGATCATGTAGTCTGCTGCAGCTAAGATACTGGAGGTCTGTGATGAGAGGGGACCACTCTATGCCTATTTGTATTTTTTTTATTATTATTATACTTTAAGGTCTAGGGTACATGTGCACAATGTGCAGGTTTGTTACATATGAATACATGTGCCATGTTGGTGTGCTGCACCCATTAACTCGTCATTTACATTAGGTATATCTTCTAATGCTATCATTCCCCCCTCCCCCCACCCCACAACAGGCCCCAGTGTGTGATGCTCCCCTTCCTGTGTCCAAGTGATCTCATTGTTCAATTCCCACTTATGAGTGAGAACATGCGGTGTTTGGTTTTCTGTTCTTTCGACCGTTTGCTGAGAATGATGGTTTCCAGCTACATCCATGTCCCTATAAAGGACATGAACTCATCGTTTTTTATGGCTGCATAGTATTCCATGGTGTATATGTGTCACATTTTCTTAATCCAGTCTGGCACTGATGGACATTTGTGTTGGTTCCAAGTCTTTGCTATTGTGAATAGTGCCACAATAAACATACGTGTGCATGTGTCTTTATAGCAGCACGATTTATAATCCTTTGGGTATATACCCAGTAATGGAATGGCTGAGTCAAATGGCATTTCTAATTTTAGATCCTTGAGGAATTGTTCCACACTGTCTTCCACAATGGTTGAACTAGTTGACAGTCCCACCAACAGTGTAAAAGTGTTCCTATTTCTCCACATCCTCTCCAGCACCTGTTGTTTCCTGATATTTTAATGATCACCATTCTAACTGCTGTAAGATGGTATCTCATTGTGGTTTTGATTTTCATTTCTCTGATGGCTAGTGATGATGAGCATTTTTTCGTGAATCTGTTGGCTGCATAAATGTCTTCTTTTGGGAAGTGTCTGTTCATATCCTTTGCCCACCTTTTGATGGGGTTGTTTTTTTCTTGTAAATTTGTTAGAGTTCTTTGTAGGTTCTGGATATTAGCCCTTTGTCAGATGAGTAGATTGCAAAAATTATCTCCCATTCTGTAGGTGGCCTATTCACTCTGATGGTAGTTTCTTTTGCTGTGCAGAAGCCCTTTAGCTTAATCAGATTCCATTTGTCAATTTTGGTTTTTGTTGCCATTGCTTTTGGTGTTTTAGACATGAAGTCCTTGCCCATGCCTATGTCCTGAATGGTGTTGCCTAGGTTTTCTTCTAGGATTTTTATGGTTTTAGGTCTAATATTTAAGTCTCTAATTCATCTTGAATTAATTTTTGTATAAGGTGTAAGAAAGGGATCCAGTTTCAGCTTTCTACTTATGGCTAGCCAGTTTTCCCAGCACCATTTATTAAATAGGGAATCCTTTGCCCATTTCTTGTTTTTGTCAGGTTTGTCAAAGATCAGACGGTTTTAGATGTGTGGTATTATTTCTGAGGGCGCTGTTCTGTTCCATTGGTCTATATCTCTGTTTTGGTACCAGTACCACGCTGTTTTGGTTATTGTAGCCTTGTAGTAGAGTTTGAAGTCAGGTAATGTGATGCCTCCAGCTTTGTTCTTTTGACTTAGGATTGTCTTGGCAATGCTGGCTCTTTTTTGATTCCATATGAACTTTAAAGTAGTTTTTTCCAATTCTGTGAAGAAAGTCATTGGTAGGTTAATAGCGATGGCATTGAATCTATAAATTACCTTGAGCAGTATGGCCATTTTCACGATATTGATTCTTCCTATCCATGAGCATGGAATGTTCTTCCATTTGTTTGTGTCCTCTTTTGTTTCATTGAGAAGTGGTTTGTAGTTCTCCTTGAAGAGGTCCTTTACATCCCTTGTAAGTTGGATTCCTAGGTATTTTATTCTCTTTGAAGCAATTGTGAATGGGAGTTCACTCATGATTTGGCTCTCTGTTTGTCTGTTATTGGTGTATAAGAATGCTAGTGACTTTGCACATTGATTTTGTATCCTGAGACTTTGCTAAAGTTGTTTATCAGCTTAAGGAGATTTTGAGCTGAGACGATGGGGTTTTCTAAATATACAATCATGTCATCTGCAAACAGGGACAATTTGACTTCCTCTTTTCCTAATTGAATACCCTTTATTTCTTTCTCCTGCCTGATTGCCCTGGTCAGAACTTCCAACTGACCAGTTGAATAGGAGTGGTGAGAGAGGGCATCCCGGACTTGTGCTAGTTTTCAAGGAGAATGCTTCCAGTTTTTGCCCATTAAGTATGATATTGGCTGTAGGTTTGTCATAAATAGCTCTTATTATTTTGTGAATGTTCCATCAATACCAAATTTATTTAGAGTTTTTATCATGAAGGGCTGTTGAATTTTGTCAAATGCCTTTTCTGCATCTAATAAGATAATCATGTGGTTTTTGTCTTTGGTTCTGTTCATATGCGGGATTATGTTTATTGATTTGCGTATGTTGAACCAGCCTTGCATCCCAGGGATGAAGCCTACTTGATCATGTTGGATAAGCTTTTTGATGTGCTGCTGGATTTGGTTTGCCAGTATTTTATTGAGGATTTTTGCATCGATGTTCACCAGGGACATTGGTCTAAAATTCTCTTTTTCTGTTGTGTCTCTGGCAGTCTTTGGTATCAGGATGATGTTGGCCTCATAAAATAAGTTAGGGAGGATTCCCTCTTTTTCTATTGATTGGAATAATTTCAGAAGGAATGGTACCAGCTCCCCCTTGTACCTTTGGTAGAATTTGGCTGTGAATCCATCTGGTCCTGGAATTTTTTTTTTGTTTGGTAGGCTATGAATTATTGCCTCAATTTCAGAGCCCATTATTGGTTTATTACGGGATTCAACTTATTCCTGGTTTAGTCTTGGGAGAGTGTATGTGTCCAGGAATTTATCAATTTCTTCTAGATTTTCTAGTTTATTTGCATAGAGCTGTTTATAGTATTCTCTGATGGTAGATTTGTATTTCATTGGGGTTGGTGGTGGTATCCCCTTTATCATGTTTTATTGCATCTATTTGATTCTTCTTTCTTTTCTTCTTTATTAGTCTGGCTAGCAGTCTATCAATTTTGTTGATCTTTTCAAAAAGCTATTCAAATTCACCTTTTCCCTGGGAGCTGCTTGGGGCCAGAATGAGTCCTAGTGCTCAACAACCCATTGCAGGGTTTTCAGCTTCCTCCCGCTTTAGCCTCACGTCTGTATCCTCTTTCTATCCACTCTCAGTGCCTTCTTTTCAAAGATCTGTTTGGAATATTCTATTCTACTTGATGGTCTTGTCTCTCTTGGTGGGAAAAGGTCTTCTTGCCTGAGCCTAATTTGCCACCTTGGCTCCCTTCTCTCAGTGTTAAGTTTTTAACCTCTATACTTAGTAATATTATTATGAATGTAAACATGATGTTTCCTGGGGCACATAGAGGTTAGTTATCACTTATTGACAGTAAACTGCACTGAATATTCTTTGCTCTGATTCTTGGAGAGCTAGATGTCATCCTGCAAGGCAGGATCTGTATAGTAGATGTCGAATCGTGAAAATATGAATCACAGTTGTTGTATAGTAGAGGGAAAGTTGTGCTCACTCCTCCTCTGGAAATAGAGAGAAAATGTTCACTCCTTTAATAAACAAATTCAACTTTTGAAGTCTCCTTGGTTCTTACTCTTTGAAATGTAAATGTATGCGCGTGTGTGTATGTGTGTGTGTGTGAGTGCAAATGTATGTATCTAAGATGAGGATAAAATGTGCAGTGGAGGAATATCTCGCTGAATGGCATATCATTATTCAATCCATTGTAATTTAACTTCCAAATCTTGCTCTTTAAGGCCATGTCCGAACTTACAGTAAAATTTACTCAAAAAGCCCTGAATGTGCAGAAACATAAAAATATTTTTCCTTGAGCCTCGTCAAAGCCTTCACAATCTCTAACTGAGGCTGCTCTCCCAGCCTCCTAAGTTCTCTCCCTCTCTACCTCTCCTACTCATTCTCTACAGAGCAGCAAGTGTAATTGATGTAAACATTAATCTCACTCACTCATCTACTTAACAAAACCTCAGTCTTCTCACTGTAATAGTCTACTTCCTATGTCCCCAAAGCTCATTATGATTTATCTTTCTCTCAGTTCCTTGGCCACTAAACTTACTTCCCACATAGTGCTTTGGCATAATTGTCCCCTCTGCTGGGATTGCTTTCTGCTGAGCTCTGTCTTGACTGGTTTCTTCTCTTCCTTTGTGCCAGATTAATGTCACCGCCCAAGAGAGCCCCCTTCTGAAAATTCTATCCAAAGTAGATACCTCTATTCTCCTATTCTCCATGATGATACTCAGCTTATGAACCTTGCAATGATGAATCAATCATTCTATTTGTTACCCATTTATTGTTCATCTATGATCTGGGAGGACAGAGATCTTCTTTGTCTTTTTAAAATTTTTTATGCTTAGTGTAAAGCACCATGGCTGACAAAGAATGGATCCTTAATAAATTTCTATGGAAGAATAGAATCGATGAGTAAATGGATTCATTAGGGCTGTACAAACAAAGCCATACAAAAGTAGATTGCGTCCTTTCTTGAATGTTAGTACTTGTCAACTTGACACTGTAACAATACTCAAGACACTTAAAAAAGACAAATTGAAGTGAAAAAAAAAATAAGAGAACATTAAAAATCAAAAAATAAAATCAAAGTGAGGATTTTCTATAAACAAGAAGCATTGTGAAGTGTATTGATTTCACATATACCATGTGGCAAGACCATATTACTCACTTGAAGGAATAAAGAGACCACATTAGGTATCTTGCTTCATTTAAGAGCACTTACTATCTACTTAATGAGGTGTACATACAAAAATAAAAAGTGTTTGGCTATAGTTGGGATAAGAGCCACATTTGAATGTTAAAGAACAAGAATAAGCCATATGCTTCTTCAAAGTCTTACTTCCCTCTATAGTGGGAAGAAGTCAAAGAAAATGATTCTTTAGATCATTTTAGAAAATAAAGCTCAAAACAAAATTGAAAAATTGTATTAAAATTTAAACCCTATATTCCAAATAGTGTTGGATTGTTTTGAGCATGAACTATTTGATTTTAAGGGATAGATTTGTGGAGTCCATATTTAAAGATCATTGCTCCAGATTTCTTATGCACAAAACTTTTGGGAATTTTCAAATCACAGGAATTATATGTGTGAATAGCTTTTCTGTTTTACACCCTCATCCCACATAACACAGTTCTAGGTACAAAATAAGGCCAATGACCACAAACTGCTTAGTAAACGGAAATCAGAATGTAGTAAAAATATTATTAGAAATGACAAAACGTGTTTTAAAATCTCTGTTTATTATAATAATTCATTCTTCAGCTGTGTTGAATTTGTTATTCAGCTACTATTAAAATTATAATTTTTATAGTTCAATCTTTTAAAATCTAAACATTCTCTTTGGTTACTTTCTAAACCTGGCTGTCGATACAGTCTTGTTGCTTCCTCCAAGGGCCAAATTATCCATAAGGTACAATGCCTAGGGCTCCTGGCACATTTCCTTAAAATGTTTAAATTATTATAAAGCTAGAAGAAATAAAATAACCTTTGGATTGAAGAAAATGTTTTGATATGCAATATTAATATATTTGTGTTCATACCAGCACAGTCATAAAATATAAATTATATGTGTGTATACATTTGTTTATCTTATTTATTTATTTATGCAAGAAGGCAAAAGTGCCTAAAGCCTACCAAAATTATAATATAGTAGTTTTCTATTCTTCATAAAGTTTTAATTCTATCTATATCTATGTATAAATATATAAATATACACATGTTTATATATAGATATAGAGACATAGATACGTAATTCAGTATTGGATGATTCCAGGACCTGGTATATGCAGAACCTACAGACTGAGTCTGTAGTTCATTATGTCTGCTGACTTTTGCTTATAGTGGCTTACTTTTTTAGATGTTTCCTGATGTGTGCATATATTTATGTCCTTTTAAACTTCCTCTGTAAACTCATTCAGGTCAGACTGAAAGTGCTTCCTACAAAGAAGATTTGTGTTTGTTCTTTCCAGATGCCTGGGTACACTGCCAACTCAGAACAACTTTAAACAGACATTGACTTCAGTTGTTGTTTTTTTTTTTTTTTTCATAAGGCACAAAAATCTTGTGAATTCTAGTCCCAACTCATTGACTGCTGACTTGTAATTAAGACTTTTTGGAGAACACTAGTTTTTTTCTACTTTACTCAGGATCTAGACTAAGAATGCTATACATCTCCATACACTCCTACTGAATGGCAAGATTCTTCCTAAGATTCTATTGAGAATATTGCATTTTGGGGAATCTGGATTTTTGTGGAGTCTTATCCTACGTGGCTTTAGGCTTTGTAAGCCTAATTTGTAAGCTACTGGAGATTCACAGATGCCTCAAGGCCAAAGTTAGCTCTGTATTGATGTTTTATACTGTTTGAGGATTTTTCTGCTTTCTCTTCCAGCTAAAGAATTATTTATACATTTTATCTGGAATTTTAAATAATTTGTACATAGGAGTAGTCCATATAGAAAATTTGCTCTCAGAAATGCAATAGGTACTATTAATTATCCATATGTTAATCATTAGAAAACTGAAGATCAGAGAAGTCAACTGAATTTTCTAATTTCTCATAGCTGATAGGTGGGTGAAACCAGATTCATACTCATGTCTGCCTAACTAGATAATAGATTTTATTAAGAATTAAAACTAACTTAGACTAGATAATAGATTTTATTGAGAAGAAATTTCAAATTTTAAAATTTTGAAATTCATACTTGAAAATTTAGATGGAATGAACATATTCCTAGAAATATATAAATACTGAAACAAGTTCAAGATGGAATAGTAAACTATTAACAACCATTAAATACATTATCTAACTTTTTTTTCCAAAGAAAATTTCAAGCTAAAAATACAACAGCAGTGATTTCTTTCAAACTTAAGAAAAAATCTTTCAGAAATTATAAAAAATAAACTTTAATTTGGCAATGTAGTAAACTCAGTATTAATATATGACGAGAATCAACTAGTCAAACTCACAAATGTAGATAAAAATTTCTGAGTAAAATATTAATTGACTAATGCCAACAATATTTAAAAATAACAGTATTATCAGGATCAATATATATTTATTCCAGAAATGCAAAGTTGATTTAGAAAAAATAATCAAGTAAGGTAATTCATCACATTAACTAAATAAAGAATAAGTTATATAATTATTTCAATAAATGTAGATAAAGCATTTGGTAAAATGTAATATTCACTCTAGATTTTTAAAAAATAGCAATTTATTGATATGTTTGTCAATCTCTCCCCCTAGAAAAGACTAAGAGAAAACATCATAATTGATGATAAAACATTCAATAGTAGCACAAAAAGAAGAAAGAAGGAATAGAGCTTTACAAGATTAAAATTTATCTAGCTCACTGGAATTAAGATAGTATAAGTCTGATGTTAATTCTCATAAGGTAAGGTATAGATTATAAGCCCTAGGGCATCCACTAAACAAGTAACTAAAAAATATAGTTAAAATTAATACCAGGAAATGTTTATTAAATAAAAAAAGTAGTATGGGGCAACAGAGAAACAAAAAGAGACATGAAACATACAAAACCAAAAGAAAACTAGCAGATGCAAATCCAACAATATCAATAATAACATTAAATGTGAATGGATTGAATAATCTAATCAAGATTGTAAGATCCTTAGACTAGATAAAAAACCATCAAAACAATTATACACTTTGGAAAGGAAATATGCTTTAGATTCAAAGATACAACTAGCTTGAGTAAAAATATCTAAATACACTAATATCAGAAGCCAAAATTACATTTTAAAAAAACTGACAAAAAAGAGAGACAGTTCAACAATGGTAGTTGGAGACTTCAATACTCAATTTCCAATAATGGGTAGAACAAGTAGACAGAAGATCAGCAAGGAAATATAAGCTTTGAACGACACTATAAGCCAACTAGACATAGCAGATATGTACAAAACACTTAATCCATTAAAGCAAAAGGCACATTCCTCTCAAGTGCACATGGAACATTCATCAGAA